>NW_023601543.1:60982909-61006898 GCF_014898055.3 Talpa occidentalis | reverse complement strand
CCATAGGTGATATTCAGTAAGGTACAACATGCTTTCACATGTGCACTTCCCAAGAAAAACAAATGAATCTCAAAGCTGTGCTGCAGGCTTATTAAGCTACACCTGTGTTTAGGTGTGCTTGTCCTTGCATCTCTTCAACAGAGAAAGTATATGTATGTCATTGGTCCCCGAAATCGTCCATTTGTGGGTTGAGAGCCCACAGTATGTTATTTTATAACTACGACACCATCAGTGGGGAAAGCCAATGTGGCAGGGAGAAGGGAAGAGGGAAGAGGGAGGAGAGGAGTGTGGGAGGGAAAGGGTAGGAGGAAGGGAGCGAGAAAGAAACATTCTAATGATTCAGATGGAGGGTTCTTTCACATTGCTTGTAGTCTATCTTAAGTATATTAAACTATCCCATCTGTTTCCTTTTGTTTCTCATGCTGGATTTTAAATTGACTTAATAAACTGTGTGTTTATTATTTGCATTATAATTTGGTCTGTGCAACTGTCTGTTCTGTAACCTCTGGGATTCTGGGATAACTTGCCCGAAAGGACCCTTGATAGGCCTCCATTGCATCAAAATGTTTTCCATGTGATACAGTAGATCACCATTATTTTGTTTTTTTACTATGCAACTCATCACTCTCAACTAGCACCCCAAGACAGTACCAGTAATATTCAATAGGAGCCTTCTCTGTCACATGGGAAAGCACACTTGCAATGGTTATAATGGTTTCAAAATCAGTTCACAAGTTTTTTGCTCCTTCTCCTTTCAAGATGTGGAGCTTAATTTTATTCTCTTTGTCTGGGCAAGGCTTAGAGACTCACTCCTAATGAATAATGTATGACACAGTACTGTTATGTAACTTCCAAGACTAAGTCATAATGGCACTGTGGCTTTCCTCTTGCTTCTCTCTGTCTTGGATAATTTCTTCTTGGTGTTGGTGAAACCAGCTGCAATGTTGTGAGGACATGTAAGTAGACCTTGGGTGTGACCCATTTGGTGAGAATGGTGGTTTCCAGCCAACAGCTGAGTGAGTGAGCTTGGGTTGGATCCTCCAGTTTCAGACAAGCCTTTACACCACTACAGCCCCCACCAACTTATTATGACCTCATGGCAGACCCTGAACCAGAACCACCCACTAAGCCACTCTCAAAGTTTTGACCCAGAGAAACTTTTAGATAAATATTTTGTTGTTGTAGGCAACCACATTTTGGGTTAAGTTTTTACACAGCCATAGGTAACTAATACAATGATCCACTATAATGAGTAGTGAGGAGGAGGGGTTCTTACATTTGAATACTCATGGGGAAGGAATCCTTCATTTCCTTCCAAAAATCTGGCTTTATTTGTGACACACAGAAGAAAGCAAGGAAACCATCAATTTGTAGAGAACAAAGAATCAACATCTTTTGTGGAAAGAATTACAGGAAACTGCATTTAAAATAGTTTAATTTTCATAAAGCTGTGCCACCTTCATGATATTAAAAAAAGCTTGGCATAATTTGCTTTGCCCTTTCTGTGTTTGAATGATGAATGATAGCTCCAGGGGAGTCAATGCCTTATCGGAGGCAAAAATTGCATATGGATTTAATGGCTTATCATTGCTCCTCAAATTTGTATTTAACCTAAATAATATTTAACATGTCAAAGCCCAAACCTCTCCCTCTTTCCCACAGAAAAAATGTGTTTGCTTTATTTAATATTCGTTTCAAGTCAAGCTTCAGAGACACTGAAAGATCCAATACTTGTAGAAACTAATTTGCAGTCCTTCAGCAAATTCCTTCACAACAAATCTAGTGCAGGTAACCCACCTTCCTAAGTTCACTTTATGCCACTTTGCTTTAATGAAAGACCTTTGTCAGAACCTCCCTGGGTCACGGAGAGAAAGCCAAAGAGGATTTTCTCTTTTATGACAAAAGTTGAAATTAGAAAATAAACTTGAGAACTTGTTTTGCAGCAAGCTGTTACTGAGGCAGTGTGTCCGCAGAGCAGCAAGAGCAGCCTATCGTGCCCCTTTCCTGGGAACGACTTGCCCAGGCTTTGTAGTTATCAGAGCATTTGTGCTTTTACTGTAAGTTAGTGCCATGTTAGGTTTTATGTGTTATTTGGTATGCTTTGGTAGGTTACTTTTTGGGTCCTGGAAAACGCAAGAATGTTTCCCTATAAATGAATGGTACTTGCTTGCTGCCCTTACACCTCCTTGACTTACTAAAACTTTCACAGGGACACTACATTTGGACAGTAACCAAACCTGTGACTTCAGATGTAGACAAGAATCGGGAAGCTATATAGCATTTCCATGTATTCTTTTTAAAAATTTAATTAAATTTGGGCTCCCTTGGTGGCGCAGCGGTTGAGCGCTGGGCTGCGAGGCTGCCCCGCAGCCTCTGCAGCGCCGTTTCGTTCTCCGGCTGCCAGCGAAGGTCCACCAAAAAAAAAAAAAAAAAAAATTAAATTTTATTGTTTTGCCATTGATTTCACAATTATTTAAATTGGAGGGATACATCTCTCACCTCTAATGTGTGCATCAGCCTCACCTCACTCTCCACCAAAGTTCTAAATACTTGACTTAGCTCCCCTAATGCTAACCTCTTATGCAGAACCACGCAAATTTATCAAACCCAAGAAATCAACATTGGGTTGAGGTTAGTTGGTTGCTACTGCTCCTCTTTTCAGGCTGAAGGTGGGCCTGCAAAGGCTCCGCCTGCAGTCACTTGCACTTCTGTGGATCACTTACCATAATTTTTTCCCACTCTGCACGTACGGTGGCCGAGGAGGCTCGCGTTTTGCGGAAGTGCGGCGTCTGGCGTGCCCAGCTGGGACGCTCCAGGCGCCAGTGGGGAACCGGCGCTTCTTTTCTTTTCGGAGTGAAGGTCCTGGAGGGTTTAATGGACATGGGGGAAGTGGAGGCTTTGATTGCAGTGGCAGCATCAGCAACAGCCACCTTTGAGGCCGATGTAACTACGGAGATGGCGCAGAGGCTTTAGCAAATGCCAGGGCCTAGGATGTCCAGAAGGCGTGGTTTTATTAGCGTTCCCGTCCCGTGAAGATGTTGTAGTTTGTAAATGTCCACGGAGGAAAGAGACGTGCCTTGTTTCAACGGTCTAATTATTTAGAAAACGAAGCATATGTTGGAAAAGTGGATGAAATATTTGGGGCAACTTAAGTACTTTTATTTTTCAGTTAAATTGGCAGAAAACATGAAGGCATCTTCCTAAAAAATAAAAGGTACAGAAGTTTTGTACAGACCTGTAGGAGCCTCCTAGCAGCGGTTTTTACCTTCATTGCTAGATGGGGGACTTCCAGAAACAGGAAGTAGTTAAGAAGTGCAATGGGAGGTAGTGATGGAGGCCTCAGAGGAGGAGGGAGGGGGGTTAGAGGGGAGTACTTTTAGTGTCCAGTTTAGTTTACAGTTGACAGGCATTTTAACCAGTTCACTTCTGCTTGAACCTGCATGATCTGCTTCTAGGGATTGGAAACTGGTTTCTTTCTTTTTTTTTTTTTTTTGGTGGGACCCTCGCGGTGGCCAAGGATCGAACTGGCGCTGCAGAGGCTGCGGGCAGCCTTGCCACAGCGCTCACCGCTGCGCCATGGGGGAGGCCCGGAAACTGCTTTCTTGAGCTAGTGTATGGTAAATTAAAGTGATCTGGGTTTTTTTTTCCCACCGCCCTCCAGGTCATTGGCGTCTGTGATTGACCTCTGTGGTAAGGTCAGCAGCAGAGGACCGGAAGCTGCAGAGGACCTTGCAGCAGAGCGTAGTAGAGAGCACTAGAGAACACCAGAGAACCCAAAAAGAGTAAAGATTGGGGAGCAGAGTGAGGGGAGCTAGGAGCCCTGCCAGTCTCCTGGCCCTCCTACCTGCACGCCTGTACCCGGTTATCTCACTACAAGTGGTGCAGAAAGATCATTAAAAGCCTGAAAAAGCCACTGAGGGCTCCAGGACTCTCCTTTACCCATCTGCCTGGGTCCATAGAGAACCTGCTCCATGCTTTATTGGCACTACAGCTAGTCTTAAAGTTTGATTTTATGATAGTGGAACTGAAATGTCAATGTCATGCAAAAATGAGTGCAACAGAAGAGGCAGTTTTAATGTTTTGCACAATTCCTGGAACTTTGGGTGTTTAATAATTGATAGTTTTCATTTGAAGCATAAAAAAGCAAACATGGGCATAATATGAAATAACTGACAGGCTTTTTAAAGATGGCATCAGTTTTTCCCACAGGTGACTATTGATGGCTGTGCTTTTTCTAACTGGAATTACCTGCGTCAAAAGTTAAAAGGGCATACCTGCTTGCCAAAATGAAAAATAAGTCTCAGGTGTTAGTATCCAACTAGCAGGCCAGGAAGCTGTCTGTATAAAGAGAGACAAACTACATTTCAGTTAGGTACTTAGTTGTGTTCTTTTGTTTAGATACTATGCCTCTCACTCCATAATTTCTTTTTTATTTTTTTTAAGATTTATTTTTATTTCTACAAGAGCTGGGGTACAGTTCAGAGTCACAGGAAGGTGAGAGGATTCACCTGAGATAGAGTGGGGAACAGAACAGGCAGACTGATGAAATACACTGCTGAGGGGAGCAGTGGGTAAGACAGGAGAGGTCTGCTGTGTCATATGGGACTCTCCCGGGACAGCTTGGAATCGAACCTGCACCGCAGAGGCTGGAGACAGCTACCCAGCGCTGCACTCAACCCGCTGTGCCACCGGGAGTCCCTCTCCATAATTTCTATCTGCTGTTTTCTTCTGTCATTTCCTGGTTTGGGGGAATTAGTGGTCTAGTTTGAATAACAGAGTGGTTTGTCAGTCAGGAACTGCAGCATTTTTTATCTTTGATTAATATGAAGTGCATGTGTGTTTGGGAAGTTTAGTTAATGTGTGAGAAGCTTACCAAGGAACTGAGTCAGTATTTGTGGAATGACTTCAGAGAGAAACTTAATTGAGCCACTTTTTAACTTTCTTCTAAACTATTCTTAAGTGGAATTAAGTTCTGATATCTAAATCCTGTGTCTGCCTTTCAGCTCTGTAATGCGCTGCCTGATACTTAACTACTTGAGCCAGTTGGGAAAAGACTCTACAACTTGATTTGAGGTAACTTGTTTTTTTAAAGACTCATTGCATGAGGCAGCCATAGATCAGGGATTTGAAACTCTTTACATTTTCATTTGTCTTTCTTCTTGGTTCCCTCATATGTCAATTGTCTTCTGAATACAATTAACTTTCAGTGCTGGAGCTGTGAATTTAATCTAGAGGATTTTTCAGAAACACTAAGGATTCTAAAGGTGATTTTTTACCATGTGTAGATTATCCTGTTGTCATAGGATTTATCTCCAAATTGGTACTACCTGCCTCTACTTGCATTAATACTTGCGTTTTTGGCCCATCAGCAGTAATGGCTACATTTTCCAGTGCTTTGCAGCCCAAAGTTTTTCTGTCTTGTTCTTGTGTTATGTTTAGGCATCTCAGTGAGATCTGTATGTCATGACTCAAACAACTGAGACTTTGGATGTGTAGTTGTCAAGAACAGACATTTGAGGGACTGAATTGGGGTGAGACACTAGGTTTATTTTTTTTTCTTGATCTTAACTTTTTTTTTAAAAAAAGATTTATTTATTTATTCAAGCACTGGGTACAGTCAGAAGCATGGAAGGGGTGAGAGAATTCACCAGCGTGGGGAACAGAACAGACAGACTGACGAAATACACTGCTGAGGGAATCGGTGGGGGCGGCAGGAGAGGTCTGCGGCCATGTGGGACCCTCGCCGGTGGCCGGGGATCGAACTGGTGCTGCAGAGGCTGCGGGCAGCTTCGCAGCCCACGCTCAACCGCTGTGCAACTAGGGGAGGCCCCTCTCAATCTTAACTTTAACCAAGTATAAGATACAACAGCACAGTGAGTGCTTACTTAGTATTGTTGATAGGTTCAGTGAAAGGACATATAACGAAACTGATTTTACCATAGGGTAGTTGATATAAACAAAGTTCCTACAACATATTCCTGGTCGTGAAAACATCACTAAATTTCTAAATAAAGACTCCAAAACTTTCTATAAAACACTTTTATTCATTCATTTTCTAATCTTCTTATTTTAGTTCAGGGTCTTGGGTGGCTCTAGCCTATCCTGGTAGCTCAGGGTACAGGAAGTAACCAACCTCTATTCCATTGCTGGTCTCTCCCCATCCTTTTCCTCTTTGTCCTCCCCCTCTCCCCACCTTCTCTACCGGAACAGTTTAGATGTGTGAGAGGAACCAAACATGCATGTCTTTGGAAGGTGGGAATAAACTGGAGCACCTGGAGAGAACCACGCAGACGTGGGGAAGATGTGCAAACTCCACACAGACGGTGGCCCAGATGGGGGATGGACTTTCTCCCCCCATCAATAAAAAACTTTGACCAGAATGACGTTGAGGACTATGCTCCAGGAGGCTTTGTGTGCTTGCTATTTCTTTTTTTTTAAGATTTATTTATTTATGCATACAAGAACTGGGGTACAGGCCAGATGTGCAGGGGGTGAGAGGATTCACCAGAGACAGAGTTGGGAGAACAGGAGGATTGACTGAAATACACTGCTGAGGGGAGCAGCGGGCGAGACAGGAGAGGTCTGCTGTGGCATGTGGGTTGCTCTCTGGTGGGGGATCGAACTTGTGCTGCAGTGGCTGCCGATGGCTTCATAGGTTGCGTCTTAAGCCTTGTGCACAAGGGAGGCCCATGTGTGCTTGCTATTTCTAATTGTAGAAATGGCCTCAATTTCAATTATGTTCAAATGTCAGTGACTTTCAAATGTAATTTGTCCTTGGTTATGAAATCACTTAGCCAAAACTAATAGTGTGGGGTTTTCTTTGTTTATTCAAATCATAAGAGGCAATAATAAAGGAATTTCTTAATTTTCAACAGGGGTTAACTCTTTTCATTTCAGCTGTTTCCTGTGGAAGATTTTGCTGCTGCAGAATAACTAGAACATTTAGTTCCGTTCTTTCTGACTGATCCAGCATTTTCTAGACTCATGCTTGCTAATTCTAGTCTAGCTTTTGTTCATTTATGAGTTTGCCTTTTTAAGTACTTAGTTTAGAACACAAGAGAAAGCTTTTTATCTTGGGTTTCCTCATTTGCAAAGCACTAATGACCTCAGTTTTTCCTGCTGTTAGTACTTCTAGAACTCTTCAGACCTAATCAGAGTAGGACAGAGATTTAATTTTATAAAAACACTTGGCAGGCAAATCATGGGCAGTGGAAAGGTCTGCTTGGATGTGATACAGTAGAAATTAGCTTAGCTTGAGAAGGTCAAATTTGCCCTTGCCATTCATCAAGTTGGGACAAACAGATAGAGAAAAAGCCAGCTGCACATTATCAAGAGACTGTTTACCTCCAGGTCATTTCAGCCGTAAAGTATCATAAGAATCTCCCCAGGTTTTTTTTTTTTTTTTTTTTTTCAGATTTATTTATACAAAAACGGGGTGCAGGCCAGATGCGTGGGAGGGTGAGCAGATTCACCAGAGACAGAGCAGGGAACAGAACAGGCAGACTGATGAAATACACTGCTGAGGGGAGCAGTGGGTATGACAGGAGAGGTCTGCCGCCCATGTGGGATTCTTGCCAGCTGGCCAGGACCGAACCCGTGCTGCAGGGCCTGCGGACAGCTTCACAGTGCAGCGCTCAACTGCCTGTGCCACCAGGGAGGCCAAGCACCTCCCGAGTTTTAAAGGAAAATATAGGAATTTCTCCAGTTTAATTTATGATACTGTAGGGACAGGAACAGGACACAGTGCAGGTTTTATGATCCAGCAGACCGGGTAAGGAGGAGTCAGAGTCCTCAGTGGCTTTTGCAGGTTTTTTTATTTAGATTACCAGGTACATGGCAGGTTGGCCCTGCCAGCCTCCTAGGTTCGATCCTGGCCGGCCGGCAAGAATCCACATGGGCGGCAGACCTCTCCTGTCGTGCCCACTGCTCCCCTCAGCAGTGTATTTCAGTCAGTCTGCCTGTTCTGTTCCCCGCTCTGTCTCTGGTGAATCCTCTCACCCTCCCACACATCTGGCCTGTACCCCGGTTTTTTGTATAAATAAATCTTAAAAAAAAAACAAACTTGGGAGATTCTCACCCTCCCACGCATCTGGCCTGCCAGCCTCCCAGCCCCAGCAAGTCTTAACTCTATCTGGGCTTGCAGTGTTCTCTCTCTCTCTCGGCTGCTTCTGCTGCTGGCCTCCCGTGACGCCGCCATTAAAAGTCCAGTCTCTCAGCCAGGTGTACCACTTCATGTGCCCGCCATCAGGCATGCATCCAGGACCACAGGGTTCCCTCATCTATCCTAATGGCGGGAGGGCAGAAAAGCCTGATACCTTTTACCTACCCTACAGATACTAACATTAATTTGAAAACCTGAAAATGACTATAAAAAGAAGTAAGGAAAGAAGGGAGAGGAGGGAGAAATAAAGCTACATAATAGTTATCACTCAATCGAAAGTAGGATCCAGCAATATATCAAGAGATAGAGTGGGTTACTCTCATGAAAGCTATCACCATAATCCATCCAAGCAGCAAATTAAAGGGAAAAAAAATCTAATGATTACAACATTGCATGCAGAAGAGACACCAGATGAAGTGTAGCCCCAACCTTCTTCTACGTGACTGCTTTCTAAATCACTGAGAATCTTTGTTCTCTAAAACGATGAATTTCAAAGTCAAGTTTCTGATAGCCTGTCAGTGAGACAGGTCCTCCACTCTTTCCTGGAGTGTTTGGGACACTGTGACAGAGAAGAAGCCTGGGTTTTCCATCCCAGGTGCAGATGAGGGGTTCCAGAACATGTTCCATATCTGTCTTAACTTTACTGTCTCCAAGGACATAGAAACTTGGGGCTACTTTGTAGTGGAGTCCTGGTGTTCATTTCTTTACACAGTGACTTTACACACACCCTGACTTGCTTCGAACCATCATTTATCTAACTTCCCCTTCCCTCTTAGTCCCCCAAATCCTATAACATACCTTTTTCCCTTTTGAGAGCTGTCCTGACTCCACTTGTTCCTTCACACTGCAGTGAGTCAGCAAATCTGACCAGCGGACTCCAGGTTTGTTCCTGGTGGTTTGAGGCTGATTGAACAAATCTACATGGCTAATGGGTTGGTTGGTTTTTTAGGGAAAAAAATTAGCTCAGATAGCACCAGTGTAAGACACTCTCTGAAGGACAGAGAGCTGAGTCTGTCAGATGTTGGCTATTTTGAAATTTTTGTAAGTTGCCTATGGTCAAGATTTTGGCCAAAATATGGTATGCAAGGGCCTCACCATCATTTTCAAGCAGTTCCTCCCCTGGTGTGCACCACCCTATTGCCATACACAGCCAGCTCAGTCTTCCAGTTGAGGCTCTGACAGAAATCCAGACTCCTTTGTGCTGTCATTCTAGATAGAAGTTTCTCTTGGAAAAGTGTCATTCTTCAATAAATTGCCCGGTCTTTTCTATCATCCTATGAGCATGTCAGTAGTCAAATGAGTTACTCTTTGGTGGGGCAACTACACAGAGCACTTTTGAGAAGCACCTGGCCAGATCTTAGAGTAAACAGTCTTTCCTTGGCGACTCCACTTGTGCCCCTTGTCTGAATGTTAAAAAGCTGAAGTTCACTGCTGTAATCTCTGGTTTACTCTCTGTTCTGCCTTATTTCTCATCATACAAACTCCAGCGATGTTCAGTTTGAAAGAGTACAAGGTAGTCACGTTCCCCCACGTTGTTCTAATAAGCCAGCAAATCAGGAAAACAAAAGGAAAATGTGTTTTTCTTTTCTTTTAAGTCTTCCTAAAGGACTCTAATTCAGATTTTACTTTTAAGCCTACTTGTACTTTACCTCTGAAATGCACACATCCTGTTATAAAATACCTAAGCAACTAGCTGTGGGAAAAAAAATTAGTCTAATTTATTGTTAGTCATATCCTTTCAAGTATTAGGGACCTGACTTGGCCTGCAGGGACTCTGCCTTTGCCTCTGATTTGCTGTTACCTTGTACATATCTCCTTAGTTTCCTAGGCCTTGAAGGGGTAGATTTTTTTATTTTGTGTGCATAACCTCTATTGGACCCTTGAATTTTATAGAATTTTCAATTTGGTTTCCAGGGGCCTGTAGGCTTCTGAGTCAAGCTTTACTTGGCTAAGGTTTGCCAAGCTGCACCACTATTCTGTACCTTGTGAGGCCGCTCTGGGGCTGCAGTGACATTTGAATTTTACTGGGCATCCTATGAGGAAACACTTGTGTGCACCCACAGGTGGCCTTAGCATCAGCAGATTTATCTTAGCTGTGGCTATGTTGTGATAGCCCTGGGGACTTAAAATTGGTGGGGTACCCTTAGGAATAGAAGAGACATATTGGGCACAATAGTAGTGAGGGTGTAGAGAGCCTGGCTGTACATGAAACTGAGGGTGGTTAGTAGATCAGAGAGGCTCCACAGGAAGGCCAGATGCTATTGGAAGCAGAGAGAGGCTGGACTAGCAAACAGCAGTGTTCCCTGCTGAGTCACACTCAGATGTAAGTGTTGTATTGCAAACTTGAAACTGGCCCCATATACAGAGGGCAAGGAGAGACTAAAGAAAGGAACAGACCACTCCAGATGGGTAGGTGGCAGTTTTAATAAGCAAGGGGACTTATTAGGCTTTTTTCGGCAGCTTCAAGACAGGTAGATCTCCATTTCCACCCCGACTTTCCACCCCTCAGCCAGAACATTTAAGTTTATTGAGAGGCCTTATTTGGGTTCAGTAATACACACCATTGTGCACACCATCTCACCACCACATTGCTATGTCAGGGCTGTGTCTTTGAGGCAGCTTCTGGTGTGGGGAACTTACATTCCAAGGGCAGGGGAGGGGTTTAGGAGCCTTGAACTGACTGGGTCCAGCTTTCAGGTCAACTGGCAGTTACCTCCTCTTGATGACCTCCTCTAAGAGTAAGCAATCTTAAAGGACTATTGGCCAATTAAAGAGTCAAATTGCCAAATCAGAGAGGACAATCATCTCATCTGTTCATGAGGGTAGATGGTTCAAAAAGTCAGAAAGATCTGAGCAACAGAACATGTCTGAGAGGCATGTGGGCAACTGGGGATTTCTAAGTCCTATGATATCAGAGAGAAGTGACATCCCGCAAGTACCGTGGTATCTGGGCATTAAGTGGTAGATGGTCCAGGGATTGAAGCTGTACTTGATCTGGAATTACATTGGGAGTGGGCAGACTGCTCACTAAAGTAGAGTAGGTGTCACATTCTGAGCAATAAAATGACACAGGTACTCCTTAAACCCCTGCCATGTACCTTAGATGCATGGGAATGATGGTGGAGAAGATGTGGTGCAGACTTGAAAAACATTGAGTTTATCCTCAAGTGTGGATTGGACTGGAAATAAAGTGGGTTAATCCACAAGTTGCCAATTGCCAAATTTTACGAGGTGGTGGTGTATGGAGCAAATGTATTACCTGTGTTTGAAGTTGGACACCAGAGTAGGGCCGCAGTAGCCATGGGAAAATTTAGGCATGTCTGAATAGAGCTTTGACGGGTGCAAGATCTTGAAGTTTTACACATTGTCTAAACCAAATTTAGGTGTGGAAGTGATTACCTTTTATGTCAGATATAATCACCAGAGATCTCTGCATTCTAGGTGGGTCAAAAGGAAGAAGTGAACACAAATCTTGTGGAACTACTGAATTCACCTGAAGCAATATCCCCAGAAGACTGCCCAGGTAAGTGGCCTAATTCTATCCATAGCCTTGAATCTTGTCCTTATTGAGTGTGGCCAGCCATTGTCCAAGCCAGATTGTTTCCTTTAGCTTTTCAGTAACATCTAAAAGTCCTTCCTGAGGGCTGGCAAAGCTGGAGTTTCCCAGAGAGTTAGTTTGATGATGGCCTGTGAGGATGTGTAGGATCAAGAGCAGTTTAAGCATGGATGACACTCTGAGCCTGGTGATGTGGTAGAGTTTGAAGTCTCTGTTAGCCAAGCCCTGGAACAACCTTCACTGCAGGTTGGTGTCAGCACCTCAGTTTGTGTGACTTCCAGAAGGGAGTCTCCTTTTGCTCTGGACTAACTTCTGGATACTTGGCCGGTTGTGCAGCTATATAAAATGCAGAGGAAGTTCCTTGCCTGTTTAAAATATTTCTAGAGATGGAATCCTCAGAATGATGGCTATGAGGAGCAGGGCACTGGGGACACAAAGGCAGGTCTGGTGACACAGCTGAGAAAACAATGGCTGAATCTTGTGGTAATTCTGATAAGCTTAATAGCTGGAAGAAGCCTAATGCCAAAGGGTTCAGTAAAGTCAAAGAAGTCTGTACCCGTGGGTAGTTCCACCAGGATAGTTTTGTAAGATGTTAACCCACTCTTAGCAGGGCTGTTTGTCAACAGGGGCTTACATTTTCTGTTGGACCACTGTGTGTTTCACAGATTTGGTAATTTTCTTTAATAGACTGTCATGGTAGATTGGAGGCAGGTTTGGGCATCGCTGCTTAGAGCGATGAAATGAGCATGGGGATACGTACACATGGGGCTCTGCTGGTCAGTGTCTACTACTGGGCCAAGGTGCTTCCTAGCAGCAGGGACAAAACTTTCTTGAGCTTGGGAAAGTGGGCATCGTATAGCAGCCCACCAATGGGATGTGCCCTTCTGTGGGTGCCGGTGTGAACCTGCCTGGCTGAAAGGTACCACCTTCTCATCAGTGAGGTAAGTAGGAATGTGTGTGGGGAGGGGAATAGCTGACCTCAGCCATTCTCAAATGTACTTATTTTAGATGAGGGGGAGCCCATTGGACTGGAATGCAGCCTCCTCTACTTCCATGCTTCTCTTCTTGGCTTTAATAATTGGGCCAGTGCCATTGCTCACGTATGCATGTATGTGAGGCACAGACCTGTGCAGGAAAGGCCCATGACTTTTCCTTGGGTTGTCAACGTTGTGACTAGAGCTGTGGGGTCTGCTCTGTGTTTCCACTCTATGGCAAACAGAATGAAAGAGTGGTGTTCTTCTGTTCCTTAAGAGTTTGGATTCTGCATTTCAATATTCAGTTATAATTGAGCAGAACAGCTAAGCAATTAGGTGGGCTTGATGGGAAATGGTCTGGGATGGTGGCAACATGTGCACTGCAGCATCATCAGATCAGTTACTACTTGAAATGTGCAGGGCTGGTATTTCTGACCCAGTGGTTTCTCTGCAGTCCTAGTTTTCTTAGGGACAATTGAGTTGTAAAACTGCACTGTCATGGTAGGAATCGTAGAATCTGAGGGTTAGTCTAGTCTGATCTAACTGACCAATGAATGGGATCTAATGGCAGAGGAAGCTCTGGTTTAAAGCTGCAGCCGTTCCTTAATTCTAATTTACCTGGAGAAGAAGAATTTTTTTTACCAGAACTATAAGTACAGAGGGAGAAATGTGATCAGTGTGTTTGAAGAGTTTTGAGTAATGAGGAAACTGGCAGGCGATAAGGCTGGATGATGTAGAGTTTTAGTAGGTCATGGTAAAGAGTTGGAAATTTTCTCTGAAGTACATTGTCAGGTCATTGGAAGACTGAAAACAGGGACTTGTCATTTGACATACATGGTAGAAAGGTCACCCTGATTTGTACAGGGGTTGAAATGGAGCAGGACCAGTTAGGAGGACTTGACCTTCGCATATGGTGGTGCCTCAGGTGGACACGGTGGAAGGTCGGGAGAATGAATTTAATTTTGAAAACTTTTGAAGCTTGAATAATCTATGATGGGTTGACTTTGGGATGATTTATGAATCAAAGATAAGATAAATTTGTAGCTCAAACAACTAGGTGGATGGTGACTTTGGCTGAAGTGAGTAGGACTAGGTGTGTTGGGTACTACAAGGTGATCTGAGGAGTTCTGATTTGAACATGCTAACTGTGATATGCCTAAATATGTGAAATGCCAGGTGGCAAACTCATTGAGGTAAAGAGTAGTCCTTTTTCTTTGTGTCTCCAGTGTCTAGTACCTGACACACAGCAGATGCTGCAGTGGTTGAATTGGATAGAAATGCTATTTCAAAGAAAAATTGTCACGTTGTAGCTAGGGAATTTGGCAGGGATCTCATCATCCCCTCAGTAGGAAGCGCTCCTCTCTCTATTCTTTGTTTCTTTCCTGGCTATCTAGTTTTCTGCTGTATAAACTTTGTTCTCTGTCATGGTTCTCCTTGTCTCTGAAACCATGGAATGGGAATGGGAACCTTGTTTATTAAATCATGGGCCTTCTTCTAGTATACTAAAGTATATGTGAGAGTTCAGGTTCTGGAGCTTCTCACAAAAACCTGCCTGTAACTCCTAGTTGCCGTGGACATGGAGAGAAAATAACCTTAGGATTGTCATTCTTTGCTCTATAAGATTTTTTACTAGGACAGGAGTATTTATTTAGTTTATCTACTTTAGATTCCAGGGACTTTGGCTTGTATCTGACTTGGCTGTAAAACTTCTTCTTTACATCCATAAGATGGCTATGAAAATTTACACTTTGTATCAACTCTGATATCTACAGCTGAGAGCTTTTTCTGAAAAATGAAGAATTGCAGACATTGCCGTCCTGGGCTGGGCTAAGAATCTGCAAATTTGCTTATAATAATTACAAACTATCTTTGAACTGTTTATTTGCTTGTATATTTAAGTATTGAATAATTTTCATACAGTCAGTAGCTTCATCTTTCCATTCATTCCCAATCAAGTTGGCAATATTGGCCATTTCAGTATGCAGCATTAGATGCAGCCACAGGCCCATTGTCACTAGCTGTATTTCAGTACAGCATTTTACAAAATGCTGCAGTGATTACTCCTGCCCTTTGGAAAGTACGGTCCCTTCTGCAGCTGCAGCAGGGGCTCTGCCTTTTTTTCCCATGGGCTGCTTTGGCAGTCTGGTATCTGTGGACCGTTCAGAATATAAAATTGTAAAATAAAACATGACATTTTAAGTAAAATAAAATCCTTTAAATAAAATAATTCAAAATCAATTCTTTTGAAATGCAATAATTTTAGAACAAATTGGTGATCTATTAATGCATTAAATAATAAAACAATATATTTTAAGCACATTCAAGTTGTTAAAGTATAAAGAAAACTGTGTGAAGTCTGCTGAGTTTGAATCACAACATTAAATTGGGGTCATGTTCAGACAAGACCATCTGCTTGTCATATTGGACAGCTAATCTGTTCTGATTTTCTTGTTTGTTAAATGGGATATAGGGTTGAAAAGTCTCAATTTCAAAGTACATTGTTTCAAAAGAAATGAAAGCTTCTCTGTTCACAATTGTAAGGCAAAGTTTGAATTATCCAAGACTTTTGAGTTAAACTCCAACTGTATTAAAGCATTTGCACTAAGATCAGTAGGCTATTTTATAACTCAACAGTAGAGAATAACCCCATTTTAAAAATTGAGAAAGGATTTGAATAGACACTTCTCCCAAGAACAAAGGCAAATGCTAATAAGTGCATGAAATGATACTCAATATCTTTAGTGTTAGAAAATAAAACGATAATGAAATAGCACTTCATACCTACTAGGAAGGCACGGATAAAGACTGTTGTTAGTAAGCATGAGGAGAGTTGGATCCTCAGGCATTGTTTTGGGAATAAAAATTGGTGCCAGTGTTTTGGAAAACAGTTTGGCACCTCCTTAAAATGTTTTCACATAGAATTACCACATGTGACTCACAATTTCACTCCTAGATATATATTCAAGAGACCTTAAGACATCTCTCTGCACAAAATTGTGTGTAAATGTTCATAGAAATATTATTATAATAGCAAAGGAGTAGAGACAATGCAATGTCCATCAGCTGATGCATGGAGAAACAAAATTTGTCATATCTCTACAATAAATATTGTTCAGCAATAAAAAGGATGAAACTTGAAAACATTAAGTGAAACAAGCCAGTCACAAAATACCACATATTATATGATTCCATTTATATGAAATTTCCAGAATAAACACGATAAAAACAAAGTAGGTAGTGGTTGCCAGGGACTGGGGAAAAGGAAAAGGAGAATACCTGCTAATTGCCATGGGGTTCCTTTTTTGGGTGATGGATGCTTGTAAATTAGTGGTGATAGCTGTATAGCCTCAAGAATATACTAAAAAACCCTCTGAATTGTATACTTTAAACAGGCTGATTTTTTTTTCATATGTGAATTATATCTCAAAGTCATTAGTTAAAAAAAAAATTAATAGGACCTC
Source organism: Talpa occidentalis (assembly GCF_014898055.3). Taxonomy (NCBI): domain Eukaryota; kingdom Metazoa; phylum Chordata; class Mammalia; order Eulipotyphla; family Talpidae; genus Talpa; species Talpa occidentalis. Next base: position 60,990,746 of record NW_023601543.1, on the reverse strand, counting down.
TTTGGCGAGGCCAAACTATTTGATACAGTTTTATATTTAAGATTATGTACCCATGGTTCACTTTTATCATCAAAAAAACCCCACAACTTTTTGAAAAGAGTTCCAGAATGTTTTCAGTTTTTATCAGTTATCTTTTGTCAAGGAAATGGACAACATTTAAAATTGCAGTTTTATCTTAACTTCTCCCAGCATTTTCAGTTATTTGGATCTCTGTGCCTTCCTAGAAAAAATGGTTTCATGTATGATTGATTTTCTTGCAAAAATTATCTTTTAATGGGGGTTGTTTTCACAGAATTGGCAAAAATGCCTCCTAAAATACTATGTATCATCCAGTACTTGTCTTTACTTCTTAACCACATACAAAAAGTATAAGGAAAAAAAAACAACTTTTCTACTTAACCTAAATCATTGTGTAATCTGTTAGTAATATCTGTTGAAATGCATTATTTAAAGTTACTTAACTGTAGGGCCTCCCTGGTGGTGCAGCGGTTGAGCGCTGGGTTGTGAAGCTGCCCGCAGCCTCTGCAGCGCAGGTTAGGTTCCCTGCTGCTCCCCGGCCACTGGAGGAGGGTCCCACATGGCGCGCAGACTCTCCTACCACCCGCTGCTCCCCTCAGCAGTGTACTTCGGTCCTTCTGCTGCTCTGCTCCCCGCTCTGGCTCTGGTGAATTCTCTTACCCTCCCGCGTTTCTGACTGTACCCAGTGCTTGTATAAATAAATAAAAAAAAATCTAAATAAAAAATAAAGTTACTTAACTGTCAAATATTTTTGAACTTGCCTGGTCTGCCCTTGTGGTTCATGTACTGTCTTGTTACAAGAGTCATGCTGTTTCAGATATGTTCTCATTTGAGTGTGCTAGTTTTTTAAAAGCTTAACAAAAAATGACTGCCACCTTTCTTGAAAAAATTGAAAAATAATTGCAGATAGGCATTACTGTAAAGCAACATGGTTGTCTTGGTCACTCATGAAATAACTTTCTACTTCATTCCATAGTAACTGAGTGTGTACTTGACCAGGATTTGGACAACCACCTTTTATAGTATCATAGACACAAAGACAGTGATCATATGAGATCTGGTGGCTGGTCTAATTGCTACCAGAGTTTTGCAGTAGTGGTTTGAGATCTGAAGCAAGGTAATGTTAAATGAACATAGCTTATTTCTATTTTGACAAAGTCATAGAATTTGCTAATGATGTTGTGGTTTGAATGTATTAGCTGAAGATGCACTAAATTTAAGTTAGATGTTAGTAAAATAAAGATGAATGCTTTTACAATTAAATAAACAATTATATGGCTATTATAACATTTCGATTCCTTGTGGGGCAAGCATCTTTGCCACAATAGAATTAAGCTATTTTCATAATTTATGAGTTCCTCATGTAAATGATAGATTGCTTACTTGGCCTGCAGCGCTTGAGTTGCAGGTAATCCCTACTGTGGGATTATGAATCATAAGACTAAATCATATAGGTTATTCTGTCAGACTTGGGGTCTACAAGTTGGGGAGATCTATGACTCTGGGAAGTAGCTCTAAGACTCCTTTACTTTATAAACAACAGCAACAACAACATTTTAATAATTACAGATTCACATAGCAGAGTCTCTGATACAGCCTTTGCCCATCTTCCCTTAGTGGTAACAGTAACTTTAGTACAATGTCAAAACCAGGAAGTTGACATTGGTAGAATTCTTCATTTTTAAATTGGAATATTGGACTGCTTTGATCTACAGTGATGAAATCAATGAATCTCCACTATTTAAACCAAGTGCATTTTGGTAGTTGTTTCTCACTCAGGAATACTAGGGATTTGGAAGTGCAACAGGGTGGTCCCCAGGAAAGGGGGAGGTTCCCTGCCCCACCCAAGGGAGGGTGGAGCTGAGCAGGAAGGGGAGAAGCTGAAGAAGAGACTAAGGAAGGAAGCAGGATGGAGCAAGGAGACCTGGAGGAGGCGCATGGAGCCTAGAGACACGTGAAGAAACTGTGCTTGTCTTTTGGTTGTGGACTGGGTGACACAGATGTGGGTGAGACCCGTGGAGAGGTGATGATGGCAGCTTTTATCTTGATGTTGATTTTGCTCTTTTCCTTCTGGGCTTGTCTGAATTGTTTCTGACCCTTTGCTGTGGGTCCCCACTGGAAGGTGCTTTAGACTCATGGCAGGCTTTGGGGCCTTGTTCTGGGCCAATCCCATTTGGATGGACTTTTACCCACGAGGGGACTGGTAACTTTGGGTGCTTCACTTAGAAACTAGACTCTTTGCCTTACCTGTATTGTTTCCTAGTTTTATTAAAGTTCCTTCCCATTAAAGTCTCCTATGTTTTGTGTTGATGCGGCGGATGGCAGAACCCATTTAGAATAGGCAGGTTTGCGGGGTTTGGGCTGCCCTCTCCCTGTCCTATAACAGAAGCACAGGTGACGTTTCAACCACATGAGAAGGAATAGGGTCCCAGATTTCCAAAAATATTTATTTATTTATTTATCTATTTATTTATTTATTTATTTAAGAACTGGGTACAGGTCAGAAGCGCGGGAGGGTGAGAGAATTCACCAGAGCCAGAGCGGGGAGCAGAACAGGCAGATGGACTGAAGACACTGCTGAGGGGAGCAGCGGGCAATGCAGGAGAGGTCTGCTGCGCCATGGGGGGTTCTCCCTGGCTGGCAGGGAATCCAACTGGCGCTGCATTGGCTGCAGACAGCTTCACAGCACAGCGCTCAACCACTGCGCCACCAGGGAGGCCCAAGGTCCCAGATTTTTATAAGTTGTGGTATTCCACATCTCAGGAGGTATTCTGTGTCCACTTGCCTTGGGCTTACCCAGTCTATTGGGCAGAACTTCATCTTTGCCAAGTGTTTTTCAACTTTTCACAGTGAATAGTTGTACTCTTGTTAGGGGGAAAGGATGTCCTGAGATAATCTCATACAGGCTTTGTGGACTCCACCCCCACTCCAGACTAAAGCCATCAGGACATTGGGAAAGACAAATCCCATCACCACCAAGGGGAGGGTGGCTGGGACCTGAGGGTGGAGTTGGGCAGCCAGGTTGGATATAAAAACCAAACACGTGGGCCTTGCTCGCTCTCTGGCTCGCGATCGCTCGCCTCCTGGCTTCACCGCTCCTGGCTGGGGCCAACTCTGAGAGCGCCATTTTGGGATTCCTGATCGGCGGATCGGGTAGGACGCATTTAAAACTTTGTCTCCCACTTTTTCTCCAGAGCTGTCCATTTCCTCATTTCCCTTTCCGTTGTAAATAAACCTTTTATTAACCTTTCACGTGTGCCTGCAGTAGAGCATTGATAAGTCCTTTTAAGCGCGCGGGTGAGGACCCACAGTCAGGCACCCCGTTTTGTATCGGGGTTGCTCTACAACACTCTAAATAGAACTCCATGGGATCTTGAGATCTGCCTCATTCTCCAAGATTTAAAAGCTGACTATTTAAATTCCTACTTTTAACATTCACCCCAAGTTTAGTGTGAGTGCAAGAATTCAGTAACCAGGTCATGACAAAGCATCATAACCTATTTTTTAGAATTCAAATAGCCTTAGGTCCTAAGATAGTGATAGTCTATGTCATAATGGGATGGTAACCCAATTTGTCAATTTTTGAGTGTGGTGGACACACCATATTGCTTTACAAATAACCAGTTATCAAAAGCAATATAACAAAGCCCAACAAATGAAAAAACAAGATTTACCATATACCCAAGTAAAAATTGTCTAGGCTGTAGGTAGCTCTAAAATCTTGAATTAAAGTATAAATTTCGAGTTGGAAAGAGGGCACTATAGACCTGATGTGAAAACATTGGCGCTGTACCTCCCCCTGCAGTGACCCTTAGGGCTAATGGCTTTTTGCCATGGTCCCTAGGTCCGGCTGGGCAAGGAACCAGCACGCAGGGGGAGAACAGCAAAACTCCCTGAAGCAGGGGAAGTACAGCAAAGTTCCCTGAAAACATAGATAAGACAGAAGCTTATCAAAAGATAACGACCACCAGGAACCACTACAAAAATGCTAAAAACCTTATCCCGTCTTTCTAGAACTACAAACTTTAATCCCTTATTGTCTTTCTAAACTTCCTTCTTTCTTCTATAAAGGTCATTGCTTGTTAATTAAAAATCATATGAAATCCTTAAAACAAGGCTGACTCAAATGAAACATTACTAAACCCTGTAATAATTAAAATATAGTTTAGGTAAAAAAGTAGTTAGTAAAAAATGCGATTATATAGTTTAAAAACAAAACTAATGGTCTATCTACTTAGGAATGAGGCTGGGTCCAGATGTAGATCACCGCCCTGTCGGTGATAGGCTCAGCCCATGAGCAAGCTGATTTCATTGATATTCATTGTTCCTGTGCTTTTGGAAAACATATATATACTGGTCACAAACTCAAAGAAAATTACACTCAGATTTACACTCTCTCTTGAAGTGTGTCTGTTTGTCATTTCTTTCACCGATGCCCTGACCACCCTGCACGTTTCTCTCAACCCTGAGACGGCCTCATCGTCTACTGCTGTGCTGGTCGGCGGCACATTGGTACCAGATTGAGGCTTCAACTCCACGTATCTCTCATTTTCTGACTCTCATTTGTTCCTGAAAACATGCTGGTAACAAAATTTGGAAATGCAGGGTATAATTTTGTTGGATTATTATTACTTTTTTTTCCTTTAAGATTTATTTATTTATGCATACAAGAACTGGGGCACAGGCCAGAGGTGTGGAGGGTAAGAGGATTCACCAGAGACAGAGTAGGAACAGAACAGGCAGAGTGACCGAAGTACACTAGCCCGGAGCAGTGGGCTAGTCAGGAGAGGTCTGCTGCACCATGTGGGTCTCTCCCTGGCTGGGGATCAAACTCGTGCTGCAGAGGCTGCGGATTGCTTCATAGTACAGTGCTTAACCCCTTGCGCCACCAGGGAGGTCCTAAAAGAAATCTTTTGGACATTGCTTCTTTGTCTTGAGCATTTAAACTTTCTGCCTTTTGCTTATGTTGGCCTGTCCCTAGAGTGGGTTGGGGTGGGGTAGGGTTCTGTGCCTTGCCTTTAGTCCTTATGCATGTCACTGACAGATGGGGTCTAGGCTGCATTCACCTAGTTCTCCGGTAGGTCTGGTTAGTAGGTCTTTCATGCCACACTTTCCTCTGCAGTGGACTTTCCTCTGGTTTTATCCATTCCTTTCTCCTTATCCTAAGGACAAACTATAAAAAAAAAACTACTGCTATGATAGTTTGCTTGATTAAATGCTTTTAATACTTTCTAAAATTAGGAATTATCTTTCAGGTTCTTTAAATCAAGGAAGTGAGTCAGAGTAAGAAATTCTGGTACAGTAACAAGATAGCGACTATATACAAAAGTGTCTCTCTGTGTGTGTAAGTAAGTGTGTAAGGGAGTGTCCTGTATACCTGATTGCCTGTGTGCTTTTTCAGTGTAGCTTCATATCTGGAGTTTCCAGTCCTATGTGCTTGTGCACTGAGCCGGAAGTAAATTTATTCAATCACTGAGTCAGCTTTCTCCTATATAATGGATACTTCTGAATTTACTGTAGGCATAATTGTCTCATAGATGAGAAACTTATTTATTACCTGTTGGATTCATATGGGATCACTCCTGGAACACCTGAGAAAAACTGCCTCTGGTTACTGTTACTAAAAACTGAAACCAGGAAATCATTGAAATGAGTGCCTTGGTAATAATCAAAATGGAATACACATGGGGGGCAATGGAGAGTGAATGCTTGTGGCTGTGGATTCCTGTAAGGATGGGAGTAATTCACTTCTAAGTGAGGAAAGTAATTGAGATTCAACACCTAAATTCCTTGATTGCAGTGGAAAGAACAGCCTGACTGCAAAAGCTTCCTGGTTCTTAGGGGGAAAGCTGATGAAACTGAACAGGAATACACAGACAAGCTGCATTTCATCCATGCGATTGTTGGGAGAAGAGTTCTCCATGGGGGTCTTCCTTATGCAAAATCTATATCCATTGGGTGAAATTTTCCTTCTTGAATAGGGCCCAAGCTATCCACCACAACCTTCTGCAAGCAATTTTGATGGATGGAAGAGAGCTTTCCTGGACTAAAGATGAATGATTAAAAAGTAACAGCACATGATCTAATTAGAGGTGAAAAAATAAAGGAAAAGATGTGATTAACTGGGGGGGGGGCTAGTCTTCACAGAAAAACATTGCCACAAGGAAAAAATACTTTGAAAACAAGAAAACAATATAGCAGTGGTCTCTAAAAGAATACCATAAAACACTTGTATAAGTCTCACAAAAAATATTGGACACAGGCAAGTTATTTTCTGAGTTCTGCCACCACATTTTAGATGGAAGGGAAAAGGCTATGGGGCTTACGAGGAAATTTGTAAGAAGGTGGGTGCAATAGGAATGAAAACAGTACAGTGGTGTGGTGGTGCTCCTTGGACTTTTCTCACTTACACTTTTACGTTCCCATTTCCTTTTGCTTGTTCTAAGACATTACTTCAATACTTTAATGGTTTCAAATAAAACATGAATCAATAGCTTTATGTTTTGTTTCTCCTTCTCTGATGAATGGTAGTCTTTTGCCTACCTGCCTAAAGATTCATTTTTTAAAAAAGATTTATTTATTTATGCATACAAGAACTGGGGTACAGGCCAGAGGTGTGTGTGTGGGGGGAGCTGAGGATTCACCAGAGACAGAGGCGGAGCAGAACAGATGGACTGACTGAATACACTGCTGAGGGGAGCAGCGGTGAGACAGGAGAGGTCTTCTGCACCATGTGGGTAGCTCCCTGGCCAGGGATCTAACTTGTGCTGTAGCAGCTGTCAGTTTCATAGGTTGCGTCTTAACCTCTTGTACCACCAGGGAGGGCCTCATTTTGTTTTTTGAACAAAATGGTCATCACTGAAATCTAATAACTTTACTTGGAATTCTCTTCCTTCTATATCCTGATGTGGTATTCTAATTTAAAAGTTTATTAGAAATAAGACTGCCTTCATTCTTCAGTAGTCACTGCTTCTTAGTGACTAGTTACTGCATAAAAAATTCTTTGGTCATGTTATATTTCTTAAGTATTTTGTTTGCCCTTGTTTGAGCAAAACTTTGCCTAAATGCCTACAAATAGTTGTGAATGAACATTCTCAATGTCAGTGAATAAGCCCTTGCCTTAGAAAAAGGTGAAATCAGATAAAACTATTGGAAAGAAACTGTCATAAAAGAACTCACAAAAATATAGTTAAATATATGCTTGGCCAAAATACATCTGGGCATTCACATTTTATTTTTATCACTATAAAAGGGAAGGGGAAGAGATAAGGGAAGTAAAATTTTTCTTCATTTTTAGGTTTTATAACTGCTTATGTCTTCATCTTTTATGAATGGCCACTTTATTTGATATAAATAGTGTTTATTTTAAACTGGTAAAATTAAGGAAGACAAGATAATCAATAAAAAATTGGTTGTTGGAGGGAAGGGGAAAGAGGAAGGAACAATAAATGCACTAATTTGAGAAGTATTAAACCATTTATATTTCAAAATATAAATTCAAGCTTAGCTGTTTATGATATTAAGAGTTCATAAAACTAAGAGAAAAAAGTAGTTTGCATTGGAGATTAATGCTCTTTAGGAATTCTTGCCTCATTTTAATTTGGCTCTTTAAAGAAGCAGGGATAACAGAGATGGGAGAAGACACAACAGTGGAAATACCACCATGTCTTTGGAAGCTGGGAAAGAAATATTATGAGCTTCTCTATTCCTTTCTAATAGCTAGTGCGGGTAGAGCGGATGTGATGAAATTTAGGATTTAGGATGCTAGCAAGGAATTGCTCAGCAGAAAATACTGCACCTCAGAAGGTGAACTGGGAAA
>NW_023601543.1:60743426-60982809 GCF_014898055.3 Talpa occidentalis | reverse complement strand
TCAAAGTCAAAGGATGGAAAACAATCCTACAAGCAAATGGGCCAAAAAAAGAAAGCAGGAACAGCTATACTTATATCAGATAAAACAGACTTCAAACTCAAAAATAAAAGAGACCCCAATGGTCACTACATTATGATTAAGGGGACAATACTTCAAGAAGAAATAACACTCATTAACATATACTCACCAACGAAAGAGCACCAAAATATATCAGACAACTGTTGTCCTCTCTGAAAACAGACATCAGAGAAACACATACGTAGTGGGAGACTTCAACACACCACTATCAACAATGGATAGATCAACAAGACAAAAATAAGTAAAGAAACTAAAGCTCTAAATAAGGACCTAGAGCATTTGGGCTTAACAGACATCTATAGAACACTAAACCCAAAAAAAACGGAGTACACATTTTTCTCAAGCGCACACGGATCATTCTCCAGGATCGATCACATACTGGGGCACAAGACAAACATCAACAGATACACCAAGATTGAAATCATACCAACCATCTTTTCTGACCACGAAGGCATCAAACTAGAAATAAATCATAAAAAGAAGGCAAGGAACTATCCTACCTCATGGAGATTAAAAGCCACACTACTGGAAGACCACTGGACTAACGAGGAGATCAAAGAAGAAATTAAAAAATTCTTTGAATTGAATGACAAGGAGGACACCAATATCCTAAATGTATGGGATGCAGCAAAAGCAGTAATAAGAGGAAAATATATAGCAATAGAAGCTCACATCAAAAAACAAGAAAGAACTCAAAGAAACAACCTAATCTCGAAGCTCAAAGATCTAGAAAAAGAACAACAAAAAAACCCCAAAACCAGTAGAAGAAAAGAAATAATAAAAACCAAAGCAGAAATAATGAAATTGAAACTAAAAAACAATCCAAAAGATCAATGAAACCAAGAGCTGGTTCTTTGAAAAAATAAATAAAATAGACAAACCCCTAGCCAGGCTCACAAAGGAAAAAGGGAGAAAGCACAAATACACAGGAATCATAAATGAAAGAGGAGAAATCACAACGGACACAGCAGAAATCAAAAGAATAATCAGTAACTACTATGAACAGTTATATGGAAACAAGTTCAACAATCTAGAGGAGATGGACAAATTCCTACAACTCTACAATCACCCAAAGCTAGATAAAGAAGAAATAGAACACCTAAACAGACCAATTACAAGCAGCGAAATTGAAATGGTAATTAAAAACCTCCCCAAAAACAAAAGCCCAGGACCTGATGGATTTACAAATGAATTCTACCAAACATTCAGAGACGAATTAGTGCCTATCCTTCACAAACTCTTTCAAAAAATTGAGAAGGAAGGACAATACCAAACACGTTCTATGAAGCCAATATTACACTAATACCAAAACCGAATAAGGGCAACACAAAAAAGGAAAACTATAGGCCAATCTCCCTAATGAACACTGATGCAAAAATCCTCAATAAATTTTAGCTATCAGAATCAACAATATCCATAAGATAATTCACCCGACCAAGTTGGATTCATTCCAGGGGCACAAGGATGGTTTAACATCCGAAAATCAATCAACGTTATCCACACATCAACAAAAAGAAATATAAAAACCATATGATAATATCAATAGATGCTGAGAAAGCTTTCGACAAAGTGCAACACCCATTCATGATAAAAGCCCTTGAAATTCTTGGGATACAAGGAACATACCTCAACATCATAAAGGCCATCTATGACAAGCCAACAGCCAGTATCATTCTCAATGGTGAAAAGCTGAAAGCAATTCCATTAAGATCTGGAACAAGACAAGGATGTCCACTCTCACCACTGCTTTTCAATATAATACTGGAAGTCCTAGCCAGAGCAATAAGACAAGAGAAAGACATCCAAGGAATCCAAATAGAAAAAGAAGAAGTCAAACTATCACTATTTGCAGATGATATGATAATATACATAGAGAACCCCAAAATCTCCACAGAAAAACTAATTCAACTCATCAATCAATTCAGTAAAGTGGCAGGATACAAAATCAACACGCAAAAGTCAGTAGCCTTCCTATACACAAACAATAAATCTGAAGAAGAAGAAATCAAAAAAACAACCCCTTTTATTATCGAAACAAAAAAAATCAAATATTTGGGAATAAATCTAACAAAAGAGGTAAAGGACCTATACAAAGAAACTATAAAACACTGTTAAAAGAAATAGAAGAAGACACAAAGAATGGAAAGACATCCCCTGCTCATGGATTGGAAGAATAAACATTATTAAAATGGCCATCCTACCAAACAATATATACAGATTCAATGCTATTCCAATCAAAATCTCAATGGCATTCTTCAAAGAAATAGAACAATTATTGATGAAATTCATATGGAATCACCAAAAACCCCGAATAGCCAAAGCTCTACTGAAAAAAAAAGAAGGAAATGGAGGCATCACACTCCCAGACTTCAAACTATACTACAAAGCCATAATCATCAAAACTGCATGGTATTGGAACAAGAACAGACATACAGACCAATGGAATCGAATAGAAAATCCAGAAATAAACCCACAGATTTATGGTCAACTAATCTTTGACAAAGGAGCAAAGACTATGCATTGGAGCAAAGAAAGTTTGTTCAATAAATGGTGCTGGGAAAACTGGGTCGCTACATGCAAAAGAATGAAGCTTGACCACTACCTCACACCATACACAAAAATCAACTCAAAATGGATTAAAGAACTAGACATAAGACCTGAAACCATAAAATACATAGAAGGAAATATAGGTGAAACACTACGGGATTTGCACATCAAAGACATCTTTACAGACACATCACCCAAAGCAGTGATAGTGAAGGAAAGATAAACAGCTGGGACTACATCAAATTAAAGAGCTTCTGCACAGCAAAAGAGACAATAACAAAAACAAAGAGAAACCCCACCAACTGGGAGAACATTTTTGCACCCAACACTAATGATAAAGGACTGATCACAAAAATATGCAAAGAGCTGATGAGACTCAGCAACAACAAAGAAAATAATCCAGTCAAAAAATGGGCAGAAGAGCTAAAAAGAAACTTCTCTGAAGAGGAAATGCAAATGGCCAACAGACATATGAAAAAATGTTCAACATCACTTGTAATCAGGGAAATGCAAATCAAAACTACCATGAGATACCATCTCACACCAGTGAGAATGTCACATATTAAAAAAACTAGCAACAACAAATGTTGGCGAGGATGTGGAGAAAAAGGAACTCTTGTGCACTGTTGGTGGGAGTGCAAACTGGTCCAACCACTATGGAGAGCTGTGTGGAGATTTCTGGACCTACTAAACATAGAGCTTCCATAGGATCCAGCAATTCCACTCCTAGGTATTTACCCAAAGGACACAGAAACATCAATTCCAAAGAGCACCTGCACCCCTATGTTTATAGCAGCACTGTTTACAATAGCTAAGCTTTGGAAACAACCCAAATGCCCAAAATAGATGACTGGATCAAGAAGATGTGGTACATATATACCATGGAATATTACTCAGCATTCAAAAAAGATAAACACATGCAATTTGCAGCAACATGGATGGCACTGGAAGGGATCATGCTCAGCGAAATAAGCCAAAAAGAAAAAGAAAAATACCGGATGGTCTCACTCATAGCAGGAATCTAGAAAACTTAAATAAGGGACCAGGAAAATGAATATAAGAAAGTGAAAATCAAAATCAACAAAAAACTATGAACCAGAGACACTTTTTGGGGTGGGGGGCGGGAGGGGAAGGATTGGGGTCAGAATGGGGCATTTGCAATTGTATGGGGGAATATAAAAATAAAATTTAATATTTAAAAAAAAAAAAAAAAAGAAATGAATGCTAGCATTTAAGAAAGATAATTGGGTCACCAAAAAATAGAATTGCATGGCTGGTAGGTTACTTGAACGAATATTAGGTCTCCTCCCACATAAATACCAATGCCCTCAACTGCCTACTGAAAAAACCAGAGATGAACATCAAGGTTTACTCAGCAAAATGCAGGAGGCCTAGTGATGACTTCAGCAACCAAACAGGATCCAGAGAGCCTCTTGCAGTTTGAGTTCTCTGGCAGTAGATGTTGTGATAGAGTTTGGGGTGCAAGATTTTATTATTTTTTTAAAGATTTATTTTATTTATTTATTCATACAAGAACTGGGGTATAGGGCAGATGCACAGTGGGTGAGAGGATTCACCAGAGACAGAGTGGGGAACAGAACAGTCAGACTGATGAAATGCACTGCTGAAGGGAGCAGCGGGTGAGGCAGGAGAGGTCTGCAGTGCCTTGTGGGACCCTTTCCGGCTAGCCAGGATGGAACCCAGCACTGCAGAGGCTGCAGACAGCTTCACAGCGCTACGCTCAACCGCCTGCGCCACCAGGGGAGGCCCTGCAAGATTTATTATGATCAACATGTTTGGAAGGAAGAGGGAGCAGAGGAAGAAACTGAATTAGAGGAAGAAACTGAATAATGGCCCAAACAGTGCATTCCACTGAGGACTCTGAAGATACGATTGTCCATCAGAGTTGTCCCCGATCAGGCCAAAATAGCGGGACCCTTATGCCTCTGGTCCCCCTCAGTCATTGGATATGGGCTGTCCAATAGGGCATGACCTCCAACAAGACTGCTCTCTGCAGATGAGGCAGACCCTGACGTGTCGATGGCAGGAGTTGCCTGCTGAATGTGCTCCTCATAGATGGGTAGCAAATGCTCCTTTTAGAAGGATTTGGATGATGTGTTTCTGTGTTGACCACAAAGCCAGATAGATCTTTGTGGGATTGGGTGTGGTTCTCCTGACAAGGTAGAAAGAGTATTCAGACTGAAATATTTGAAAGGAGTTCTTTCCCCTGCAGATTTGACTGCGGGTACTATACAGAGAAAGGGAAGGTGGAGGTGGTAAGAAATTGTGGAGGTCGCCCAATGGTCTATGGTAAAAGACTATGGTTGCTTTGGTGGTGGCTAGAGTGTGGTGACATACATCTGAGGAGGTGTGAACCTGTTCCCCTAAATCATATACAATGTTGTAAACCAATGTTACCTCAATAAAATAAAATAATATCACAACAAAGGATTTTTGGGAAATAGAGGTTAAGCCTCAGTTAGCGGAAGCTGGTAAAGGGTACTCTTTTCCAAGGAAAGATCCATGTCTCTGGGTACATTGCTGGAGACAGGGAAAGGAAAGTCACATGTAGGTAGAAGTCTAACTTTTATCTTCACTCTCTGTCCCTCTTTCCTAAAAGTGCTTCATCCCCTTAGGGATAGAGTGTCCAAAGGAAAAGCATCTGTTTTACATTCTCCCTCATTCCTTGTTGTAAACTATTCCCCAGATTTCTGAGAGAGAACACACTGGTGATTTCCTGCCCTGGAAATCTTCCCACTGTTAAGTCAGAGGCAGCTGGAAGAACCAAGTCTCTAAGAAATATTCTGGAGAAAATATATGCAGAAAATAAGACCAAACTTTTGGATATATTTATAGATTAAGAAATGATACCAGTTAATAAAGAAGAGAGGGACCCCAGCAGACTCCTGATTTACTTACAAAGCTCCCATCTTGCTGAGTAAAGTAGCTTTTCCTAGTACTTTGCTTAGAAACTAGAATATAATTCTAACCTAAGCTTTAAATTTTTCAGTTCTGTCACAGGCTCCAATAATTTTGGGTGAATTAGTCAGAAAACAGTCACAAATGAACCCTAAAATCTAAGTGGTTTAACATGACAAAAGATTATTTCTTATTCAAATTGCATGATCAGGGGAAAACTGTGCTTTACACTCAGTCACCAGAGCCAAAGGAACATGACTTTCTTGAAGCTAATATGTCCTCTACCCTTTTCTACATGCAACTCATTCTCCAGAATTCAGTCAATGCAACAACTTGGGGACTGTAACCTTCCGAAGTATCCAAATCATGGAAAATGAAACGGGATTTGGTGAGTACAATGTTATCTGACAGAATGGCTGGCTGGTCCTGAAGAAAAGCCTGGTGAACCTTAAAACTCACTTCTCAGTAGTTCTTACACTTATGTGGGTTAAATAATCCCTGACTTGGAACTATATACTGTCAGCATCCAATGGACTGCAACACTGCTTTGGGGAAGAGGGCATTAAGTTATACTTTTTTGAGACAAATTGGCACCCAAGAGCTATTACTTTAGCTCATCTATAAACCTTAAAAACTGTTGAGGTATAAAAATGATGAGCACAACTGAATAGACTATGTTAATATTTTCACATTCAAATAATATTCTAGAAAAAGGCTTCACATTTTTAAAAAGTTAGAATTGATAGAGGGCCCTGTCAAAACACCAAGGAACAAAGTAAGCATTCTTCTGTAGCTCCCTCAAAATGTGAGACAATTCCTTAATGTTATTTCTGATGTTTTTTTCTTTGAAAAATTATGAATAAACAGAATGTTTCCAGAATATTCATGTCATCTAAACTCATAAGTATACCATCTGAATATCTTTTATTCATTCCATCTCTTTCTCAACTCAATAAAACCATGATATACAGGTAGCACAAGTTGTTTCCTTGAAATGAGTACATGATTTACTTTCACTGTACAAATATTTATTGAACATAAATGTGAGGCAGTTTCTTCTGGAGATGTAATAGTGACCATAACAAAACATCTCTGTCCATTTTATTTTTTTTAAAGATTTCTTTTTTTTTTAATTTATTTATTTATACAAGCACTGGGTACAGTCAGAAGCTCGGGAGAGTGAGAGAATTCACCAGAGCCAGAGCGGGGAGCAGAGCAGGCAGACTGATGAAATACACTGCTGAGGGGAGCAGCGGGCGGCAGGAGAGGTCTGTGGGCCATGTGGAACCCTTGCCGGCGGCCGGGGATCGAAACGGCACTGCAGAGGCTGTGGGCAGCTTTGCAGCCCAGCGCTCGATCGCTGTGCAACCAGGAGAGGCCCTCTGTCCATTTTACAACTTATTTTCTCATGAGTAAAGACAGATGAACAAATAGTTCAGTAAAATGTGTGTCAAAATATTCTAAGTGTTATAGAGAAAAACAACAAGATAGACAAATGGGAGTTGTTGCTGTTCAAAGAACTAATTGCGGGTTAGGGTTTGTTGGAATGAAAAAATGATTGGGGGGCCTCCCTGGTGGCGCAGCAGTTGAGTGCTGGGTTGCGAAGCTGCCCGCAGCCTCTACAGCGCCGGTTCGATCCCAGGCCGCCAGGTGAGGGTCCCACATGGCGCGCAGACCTCTCCTGCCGCCCACTGCTCCCCTCAGCAGTGTACTTCGTCAGTCTGCCTGTTCTGTTCTCCGCTCTGGCTCTGGTGAATTATCTCACCCTCCTGCGCTTCTGACTGTACCCAGTGCCTGTATAAATAAATAAATAAGTCTTAAAAAAAAAAAAAATGATTGGGGGGGCCTCCCTGGTGGTGCAAGGGGTTAAGCACCACACTATGAAGCAATCCGCAGCCTCTGCAGCATGAATTTGATCCCTGGCTGGCCAGGGAGCAACCCACATGGCGAGGCAGACCTCTCCTGTCTCGCCCACTGCTCCCCTCAGCAGTGTGTTTCATCAGTCTGCCTGTTCTGTTCCCTGCTCTGTCTCTGGTAGATCCTCTCACCCCCTGCATCTCTGGCCTGATCCCCAGCTATTGTACGCATAAATAAATAAATATTTTTTAAAAAAAGAAAAAGTGATTGGTTTAGGTGATTGTGAGATCATGCCTGGTGCTCTTAAGGCGGACATTGGTGGTAAGACTGTGAGAAGCAGAAGAGGAGGTGGAGGTTTTGTCAGAAACATGCAGAACTCCGGTCTTGTTTCCATTCTTGCCAAGGGTGATGTAGACAAAGGAGGAGCGATTGCCACCAGAGAATGGAGTGTTCTGGAGCACCCTCTGCACCCTTGCTTCCCATCGATTTATCATTTTCCCCACAAACTGAATTCTTTGAAAGCAGGGGCTGTACCTACTACCTATTGGGATTATATAAATGTTGGATAGATAAATCTTGCTGAGATGCATTTTTAAACGTTTTCCATTATTTATTAGCTTAGCAATTTATGGGAGTGGTTTTGGTTATTGTTTACCATGTATTACCTTGGAAGGGCTGAATTTTCCAGAATTCCCTTCCTTGTATATATATTTCTTAAAGATTTATTTAAGTACACTGCTGAGGGGAGCAGTGGGTGAACCAGAAACGGTCTTCTGCACCATGTGGGTTGCCCCCTGGCTGGCTGGGGATCGAACCTGTGCTGCAGAGACTGCGGACAGTTCATAGGCTGTGCCCTAACCCCTTGCACCACCAGGGAGGCCCTCCTTGTATATTTATGGCTAGGGTCAGCCACAAGGGAGTTTTTGGATGGTTTGTAGCACAGAAAAGAAGAAAGGGCCATTTCATACTTCATATATGTTGCTGATCTGCTGACTCACTTGCTGGTGTGAGACAATGACTAGACCCACAACTGTTCTACTTTCTCCTGCTTTCTCCTACAGTTTCTTCAATTCCTAATAGTTGTGTGTGTTCAGCTCCATAATGAACACCCATACCACGAAGATCAGAAGCAATAAAAACTGGCATGTAATTCACTCTGCCATGATGGGGTTCCCACCTGTGTTTTCTCTTATCTTACATTCATCTTCCTTTCCCGATCCCTGTCCTGTGGACTGCAAGTGGTAGCATCAGATACAAATATGTGCATAAACACACACACACACACACACACACACACACACACTCATGGTTCTACTTCGCTAGTTGAACTGAAATGGATAAAAAATATTTCAATAATCAGTATCTTCAGAGAATTAAGAGGAAATATTGCATCCATGAAAAAGACTGGAATACTGTGACAATATTTAGGAAACAACAATCAAAAGAAGGTATTAGAACTCAAAGACAAGAATGCAAATATTTAAAAACCCAATGGAAGGCTTGGAAAATATGGATGAAGAAATGTCCCAAAAATTAGCACAAGAAGACTGTGACTTCCACCTTACTCACACTTGCTCTCTGGCTCTTCTTGCTTGTTCACCCCAATGAAACCAGCGGCCATGTGGGGAACCCCATGGAGAGGCCCATGTGACAGGGAGTTGAGGGCAGCCTCCAACCAACAGCCAGTGAGAAACCGAGACCTTCAGTCCAACAACCCCTCAGAAACTGAATCCTGGCAACAACTACGTGAATGAGCTGGGAAGTGCTCCTCAGATTGAACCTTGAGAAGTCTTTGGCCCAGCTGATGACTCAATTGCAGCCTTGTCAGAAATCCTGATCCAGGGGACCCAGCTAAGCTACACATGATTTCTGACCCATAGAAAGTAAAAGATAGTGTTTTTTGCTTTAAAATGCCAAGTTTGGGGGATAATTTGTAATGCAGCATTAAATTACTAATATAATAATGACACATGATCATTAATATAAAATTGATGGATCTCTATTCAGAAGTGATAAGTTAAGCATAATCACTGATTACAGACATCTCCTAAAGCAACCATGTGTGGGTTGGGTGGAAAGTGTTATAGTTTTGGAGTATAATAAATAGCGTAAACTTTGTTCTCTCTCTCTCTCTCTCTCTCTCTCTCTCTCTCTCTCTCTCTCTCTATCTAGGAGTAAATCTAGGAATAAATTAGTCAGTGAATGACATTGTCAGAAGAGGAAGACAGTTTTTATGGATCTTGCACTAATACTATAGAATTTAGCAAACCTGAAAATCCTAAACTCTAAAGAAAACTAAAGATGCATTTGTTTGTCAATGATTATGCTTTCCTGGGCCTCCCCGGTGGCGCAGCTATTGAGCGCTGGGTTGCGAAGCTGCCAGCAGCCTCTGCAGCGGCGGTTCGATCCCCGTCTGCTCCCCGGCCACCAGAGGAGGGTCCCACATGGCGCACAGACCTCTCCTGCCGCCCGCTGCTCCCCTCAGCAGTGTACTTCGGTCCTTCTGCCTGCTCTGCTCCCCGCTCTGGCTCTGGTGAATTCTCTCATCCTCCTGCGCTTCTGACTGTACCCAGTGCTTGTATAAATAAATAAAAATAAATCTTAAAAAAAAATGATTAAGCTTTCCTGGGAAGTTTCCATATATGAATAACTCATACCCCAAAGACCAGAATACAGAACCCTAAGTGAAGCATGTAATTATTAAGGCTGTGTTGTGTATGCATGTTTGCAGGACAACCTTAGTATAAGTTCCAAATCATTGAGAAAGGCCAAGGTCCTACAGTTTCAGCATTAGTCTATTTTTTAAAAAGATTTATTTATTTATACATACAAGAAGTGGGGTACAGACCAAAGGTGCGGGGGGTGAGAGGATTAACCAGAAACACGTTATCATGCTATCACTACTGTGGCCTGAATTCAAACCCTGGCCAGGGTGCTACCCACATGGCACAGAAAACCTCTCCTGTCTCACCTGCTGCTCCCCTCAGCAGTGTATTTCACTCAATCTGCCTGTTCTACTCCCTGCTCTGTCTCTGGTGGGTCCTCTCACCCCCCGCAACTCTGGCCTGTACCCCAGTTCTTGCATGCATAAATAAATAAAAATAAATCTCTAAAAAAAAAAGAAAATAATTTGCTAGACTGCCTCACAGAACTGAGGGGAACACTTATGTTTACCAGTTTATTATAATATGATGATCAAGGATGCAGATGCACACCCTGATGGAAGAGCTGCGTAGGGCAAGGTATGTGAGAAGGGGTAGGGAGGCTTCCCTCCCCTCACCGACCACAGCATTCACCCAGCATCTTCACATGTTTACAAACCTGGAAGCCCCCCAGATCCTATATCTTTGAGATATTTATGGAGACTTCATCCCATAGGCAAGCTTGATCATAAACTCAATTTTAAGCCCCTCTCCCCTTCCTGGAGGAGAGCGGATAAAGATTCCAGGTTTCTTACTAGAGGGGGAAGGTGTGTAAGGGAACAAAGTGAGGAAAGGCCCAGTGGTCTGTGGTGGAAGATTATGGATACCTTGGTGGGGGGTGTGGCAGGAGAACATATATCTGAAGAGGTGTGAACTAAGTCCCCGAAATGATATACCAATGTCAGCCAATGTCATTTCAATTAAAAAATGTTACAGACGAAAGATTCAAAAATAAAATTCTGATTATCTTTTTTTAAAAAGAAAAAGGTTCCAATCATCTAATCATGGCTTTCGTCTTTCTGGTGACGAGCCTCCATCCAGAGTCTACTAAGAGTCACCTCGATAGAACAAGACTGCTGTCACATAGAAAATTCCAAGGAATTTAGGTGCTCTATGTCAGGAACTGGAAGCAAAGACCAATATATATTTTTTTCTATTATTTCACACTAGAAGACAAAAGTAAATTAGCAAATAAAAGTGCATCTAAGTAATTACAGGAAAATGTCATAATAAAAATTAGATTAATTATTTAAAACTCTCTAAATACAGGAAGGCTGTCAAATTCACTTTTAATAATGATACTAACTTTTGAAAATGGAAGAACTGGTTATAGCAATTAGCATAATTGCTTATTAAAAGAAGAGTATGCTTAGTTTTCCATGATATTTAAGCTATTTATTGAACACTTAACTACTTTGGTAGGCAACGAGATTTAATCAGGAAATCAGTTACTTGACTTCAGGTCTGAAACTTTTTTTTTCTTTAATGAGCATGACAGGAAGTATTGAAGAAATGCCTAGTAATACGTTGGAAAAGTCCATGCGTTTTTTCCCAACTTGTCTTCAGTCATTTGAAAGAAAGTTCATGGGGCCTCCCTGGTGGCGCAAGGGGTTAAAACACAACCTATGAAGCTATAGGTTCATAGCTGCAGCCACTGCAGCACGAGTTCAATCCCTGGCCATGGAGCTACCCGCGTGGTGTCACAGACCTCTCCTGTCTCACCTGCTGCTACCCTCAGCAGTGTATTTCGGTCGGTCTGCCTGTTGTGTTCCCCACTCTGTCGCTGGCGGGTCCTCTCACCCCCACCCCACGCCTCTGGCCTGTACCCCAGTTCTTGTGCGCATGAATAAACAGATCTTTAAAAAAAAAAAAGAAAGTTCATGTACTAAATTCCATATGTAACTTATTAATATGAGAGCTCTCAAAACTATTATTTACAATTCTAACATTCATTCACTAACAAACGTTGAACACAAACATTGAGCACTTAATATATCAAATCTTTATGCAAATTTTTGGGATTATAACAGCAAGCAAAATAGAAACAGTTCTTGCCCTCATGAGGTGTACATTGTACAGAGGTTGTTAGTGTGCAGAATGAGAGGTGCCCCAAGACCCCTAAACTTGCACACTCTAAATGGGTTCTGCTGTCTGCCACATAAAGGCAACACATATTCTTAGTGTGCAAGACCTTCAATAGAAAAGAACTTTAATAAGATTTCGTGTGCATAGAGAAGAAAGGATAGTTTCCCAATATAACACCCAAAGTTACCCATCCCTTTTTGGGTAAATGCCCAGCCAAACAGGGTTAGCCCAAAGTGAGGCTGCTGAGGCCCATAAACTTGCCACAAGTATAAGGCATCTTCTGGTGTGGAACCATAGAAAAGGGGCAGAAGGGGCCAGGCAATGCTAGGACGAAAGGAGAAAATCAAAGTAAAATCAAGGTAATGGCTGCCATTGTCAGTCTCCCTGCAGGTCTCTCACCCACATCACTTCCAAGTACCTCTATATGTCTCAACTCCATGTGTCTTCTTCCATGTCTCCCAAGTCCCTGGTGCAAGTCCAGGGCTGAGAAGCAAGCAGGACTTTGTTGCATGGCTCTGCTCCACGTGCCTCCTGCCATGTTTCCCCACGTCTTCTTCCAACATCTTTTCTAGCTTCCCCTCACCAACTCAGCACCACCCCTCGTAGTTGGAGCAGGGAACCCGGAAACTCCCCTTTTTATGGAGATTATACTGTAGCAGAGGGATATAGATTGATAATTAAACAAACAGCAGCAATAAAATTATGTATGCCATTATTGGAAGAGCATAAAGGGAACACATGTCAGGGCGACCTCAACTAGTGAAGACACTAGTTCATGGAAGGTTGCCTATAAGAAGTGATTTTTAAGTCAGTAGAATATGCTGCTGCTCATTAAGATAATGGGGGGGAAGCAGTTATGGCAGGAAAGATGAAGAATATTATCTTAGACCCTGTGAGTGAGTTTATGGTGCCCTACACACAAGTGACAATATTTTTAAAAAGATTTATTTATGCATACAAGAACTGCGGTACTGTGGGAGGGTGAGAGGATTCAGAGACAGAGGGGGGGAACAGAACAGGCAGAGTGACCGAAATACACTGCTGAGGGGAGCAGCAGGCGAGTCAGGTGGGTCTGCTGCACCATGTGGGCAGCTCCCTGGCCGGAGATCAAACTCAAGCTGTAGTGGCTGCAGACAGCTTCACAGGCTACGTCTTAACCCCTGCACCACCAGGGAGGCCCACAAGTAACAATATTTTGATGGCAGTCAGATTCATCTTGCCTGAGGCTCATAAGAGTGATCTGCCTTGGAATTCTTTACCCCACAGCTGGTAAAGGAAGCCAGAGGAGTAAATGAGCACATCCAATCAGAGGACAGAGAGTGAGAAGAGAGAATGCCTACAGCAACATCATGAAAGACAAAAACATCCAGAAACAGGTAGGAAAAAAATAGAGAGAGAATTGGCAGAAGAGTAGAAAAATATTCAAGAACATGGTGCACCAGAAGTGAAGGGAAAAGAGTCCTCGGAGAAAGGGAACATTGAGTGCTGTTAAAAGTCAAATAACATGACAACTGAGAAACATTAATTAGATTAGCAACAAGTGGCTTGTTGATAAACTTGGCAAAAATAGTTTGAGCAGATTGGTAGAGACAAAGTACAGATTGCTAAAGAGTGGGAGCTGGGTTTGGAGAAGCATCAAATGCAGACGACTCATTCAAGAAGTTTGGCTGTGAAAGGGGCTTGAGAGCTAGAGAATAGAAGCAAAAAGGTGAGAATGAAGTGAATAAGCAGGAGGTGAAGCAGGATGGCACAAAAAGAGACTTTTGTCTTTGTGTTTTTAATGAGAGAAATGAGCACATTTATATTAATTTTTAGAAGTACTTGCTGATAACATGAGTTTATACCAGGATTCCTGAACTGAAAAAAAATGCTTTAATTTTTCCCCCCTACTACCATTCCTTATACCCCTTTGACCTTTTGTTCTTGCTCCTCCCTCTCAATGTAGAATCCTCGTCCTTCTATTAGTGTTCGCTGGTTTTTGTATTTTGCTCTGTCACATCCTCCGCTATGTAAATATCCAGTATTGGTCTTAGTCACTCTGACATGGTTCACTGCACATAACTCCCTGAGCTCCTTGCATTTACTGCAAATGGCAACATTTCATCTTTCCTTATGAATGAATAGGATTCCACTGTGTAGCTATGCCACATTGACATTTTGATAGGAATGAGGGTGTGGAAAAGAAGGAGTTAAAAATAAAAGCCTAGGAATGAGGAAATGGAGAGGGAGGATGAAAATAGCCAGAAATGATACTAAAGGAGAAAGGTTTCAGAACATGGTCCTACTGCAAGTGGAAGAAATAAGGAAAAATCTGGCGAGAATGCTGACAATGGTGTATAGATTTAATTGCAAGGAATTGAAAGGATTCTCTTGCCTGGTTTCCCAGGCCTCACAAGATTAAAAACAGGGCCTCCCCGGTGGCGCAGTGGTTGAGCGCTGGGTTGCGAGGCTGGGTTGTGAGGCAGCCTCTGCGACGCCGGTTCGATCCCCCGGTTCAATCCCCGGATGCTCCCCGGGCACCGGAGAAGGGTCCCGCATGGCGCGCAGACCTCTCCTGCCGCTCGCTGCTCCCCGCTCTGGCTCTGGTGAATTCTCTCACCCTCCCGCGCTTCTGACTGTACCCAGTGTTTGTATAAATAAATAAATAAAAATAAATCTAAAAAAAAAAATTAAAAACAAAAGTTAGATGTGCGGGCTTACTAGGGGCAAGCACATTGACAGTAATAAAAGAGGTGATCATACAGGATATTCAAATATACTCACCTAGTACTATAATAGGCTTTATGATAATGCTTCAGTGAAATAGACATTGTCTTAATTTTATGAATAGTTGGGAAGAAAAACAAGCTTCCGGGCCTCCCCTGGTGGGGCCTCCCCTGGTGGTGCAGCTGTTGAGTGCTGGGCCACGAAGCTGCCTGCAGCCTCTGCAGCGCTGTTTCCATCCCCCGCTGCCAGTGAGCGTCCCACATGGCACGCAGACCTCTCCTGCCCCCCGCTGCTCCCCTCAGCAGTGTACTTCGGTCCTTCTGCCTGCTCTGCTCCCCGCTCTGGCTCTGGTGAATTCTCTTACCCTCCCACACTTCTGACTGTTCCCAGTGCTTCTATAAATAAGTAAATAAATAAATAAATCTTTAAAAAAAGAAAGAAAAGAAAAACAAGCTTCCCTCTCAGTAAATGATGGCCCTGCCATTTATCTAGTGGCTCCTAGGGAAACCCAGGATTCAACCTTAATTCCCTTCCTTTCCCTCACTTACCCTCCACCATCTACACACACACACACACACACACACACACACACACACCCTCTAATTTACCAGAAAGCCATCAATTCTACTTCCATAGCAGCTCTGGAATTTCACTGCTTCTTCCATCTCCACTCCCTCTGCCTTGATTTAAACCACTGGTTCTTTTACATCGACTACTGCAGCAGCCTCTGAATCAAAATTCAACTGAGGAAATTTTAAAGAACTTATTGGTTTTATTCAGTGATGCATAATCAGGCAGCAACCAATCTAGGAAATAAAAAAGTGCTCCATATAAGGCAAGAAGGGAGCAAGAACAAGGAAGTTGTACTAGGAAAGGTGGATGGTTATTGTGTGGTTACTTTCCTTATGAGGATGACAAGGGTTTATAAGGCAGATTTCCTAACTAGTGCTGATTAGGAGACTCATGATTAATTGGTTTAAAGATTCCATTTCTAAGGGAGCAGAAACTAACTTAGCCTCAGTTTGGTGATGTAGGGCTTAGCCTAAGTGACTCCATTTTGGACCTGTTGCCTTTAACACCTCCTAACTTGTCTTCTCCCCATATCCTTTTTTATCCCCTTCCATCCATTTCTACACAGCAGCTAGAACATAGATCAGATCATTATACTTCTTTATGTAAGAGCTTCCAATGGTTTCCAACTTCTCAGAAAATAAAACCCCAAATTTTCACTAGGCCCTAAAAGACCTTCCATGAATGTCCTTCTGCCCACTTTTCCAAACCAATCCTTACCACATACTTCCCATGCTCAGAACACTTCTTCAACATGGATCCCTCCACATAGTTCCTAGATTATGCTTAACATTTTATCAACTCCAGGGCCTTTAAACTTACTGTTCTCCTGCCTACAGTGTTCTTCCTTAGCTTTTAGCATGACTGCCTCTTAACCAACTTCAGTGTCACCCTGAAAAAGGACTGCCTTGGCAGCTCCATCACAAGTACTTCATGTTACCACATGTTATAGTATTTACTGATCCCCATCAGAGCACTTAGGACAATATGTGCTAATTTTATGTGTTTGCTTTTATTGCCTGTTCTCTCCTCTAGAATGTAGATTCCATGGGGCAGGGACTATATGTGTTTTATCCCCAGGTCCTAGAACAGCACCTGGCATATAGCAGGTATACAACAATATAACTTGAATAAACAAATTGATCAAAACAACTAAGAAATAAGCAAAGCAGAATGAAGGAATCACACTGTAAGAACATGTAAAAAGAGATGGTTCATTTTCCTATTAAAGAAAAATCATGGGCCTCCCCGGTGGCGCAGCGGTTGAGCACTAGGTTGTGAAGCTGCCCACAGCCTCTGCAGTGCCAGTTCGATCCCTGGCTGCCGGGCGAGGGTCCCACATGGCGCACAGACCTCTCTTGCCGCCCACTGCTCCCCTCAGCAGTTTACTTTGTCAGTCTGCCTGCTCTGCTCTCCCCTCTGTCTCTGGTGAATTCTCTCACCCTCCCGCGCTTCTGACTGTACCCAGTGCTTGTATAAACCAACAAACAAACCAACCAACAAATCAATAAATAAATAAATCTTAAAGAAAGAAAGAAAAAAGAAAAATCATAATGAGTTTATGGCAAGTCTATGCTGCTAGAAGTCAGGATGACATTTTCTCTTGAGGGGGTGCAGGTAGTAACTAGAAGGGAGCATGAGTAAGGTTTCTAGGGTATTGATAATACTTTTTTTCTTTACTTGGGTGCTAATCACCCCCCTTATGTTTAGTTTGAGTGCTTTTCTGGATTTAAACTATATTTCAATAAAAAGTTAAAATTGAGGAAAAACAGTTTATATGGACCAGATGATATCAAAGTACAATAAAAAATGTTCATAATGGTAAACGGAATCATGAAAAAGTTTAATTTGTTTATTATGAACTATTTTGAATATAGTAAATATAAACGGAGAAATTTCACCTCGGTGTTGATGGAAGCATTTAATCTAATGCTTGGGTAACCACTCCTTCCTCACCCAAGTGCAAGAGCTGATAGATGATTTATGACCCAACCACAGACTACCTGGTCCAGATTGAGTGAGGAGGTGTGATGTTAGAGGAAAAGGAAGTAAGACCCCCTGTAACGAGGCAACCAGACAGACTCAGGGCAGCCAGGCTGGGAGGCTGGGGCACCAGGAGGCTGGCAGATGTCCCAGCTGCCAGGGAATCTTTACTGTCTCTGGTGTTCTCACATAGCCGTTCTGCCACCCCCTGGCCAAGGCACATCCTCTGTGTGACGCTGCCCTTATAGCTTCAGTCTCTCAGCTTAGGCGTGCCCACTTACACATGCCCATACCATACTCCAGGTGTCTACCATCAGGCATGCGTGCCCTGAGCCCATGCTCCCAAGCACCTCCCGCATTCAAGGCTGCAGGTGAGAGCCAGAGGCCAGCAGCGTAAAAGACCAAGCATCTTCATTTACCCTACACCGACTTTGTTACATAGTGGTCCAGTTTTCCCAGTCTTATCAAGTCTGGAAAGCTTAGTGAAGACCTCTCTTGGGCCAATAAAATGAGTATATGTAATTCAGATAAAACCCATATAGTCACAGAATCCCCACATAAGCCCCAGAAATGGCAATTCTAAGTCCCAGGAAGAACCTGAACATGATCCAAAGCTCTCAGGTAAAGCACTAGGTAAGACCCAGAACTGAGAGAAGGCCCAAGACCAGATTAGGCTTAATAAATCCACACACAACCTCCTAGGCCTGTGTAAGTCTAGATATGGCAGAGAAGTCACTTGCCCCCACCCACAAACTGCACATATTTCCAGTGCTTTCAACCTGTGGAGATGTTGTGGGATGAAACACCCAATTCCAAGTTGTGGTCTGAGACAGCCATTACCCAGTTGCCAGTTGTATTGGTGGCTAATAGCTCTCAGCAGAGCCTCTGTCCAGGTGTTCCCAAAAGCCATTAAGAGGCAATTGCAGGCCTCCCTGGTGGCGCAGGTGGTTGAACACCGCACTGTGAAGCTGTCCAGAGCCTCTGCAGTGCCGGGTTCAATCCCAGCCGGCCGCGAGAATCCCACATGGTGCAGCAGACCTCTCCTGTCTCACCCACTGCTCCCCTCAGCAGTGTATTTCCGTCAATCTGCCTGTTCTGTTCCCCGCTCTGTCTCTAGTGACTCCTCTCACCCTCCCACGCATCTGGCCTGTACCCTGGTTCTTGTGTAAAAATAAATAAATCTTTGCGCTTCCCCTGGTGGCGCAGCGGTTGAGCGCTGGGCTGCGAAGCTGCCCACAGCCTCTGCAGCGCTGGTTCCATCCCCAGCCTCCGGCGAGGTTCCCACATGGCGCGCAGACCTCTCCTGCTGCCCGCTGCTCCCCTCAGCAGTGTATTTCATCAGTCTGCCTGCTCTGTTCCCCGCTCTGTCTCTGGTGAATTCTCTCACCCTCCCGCGCTTCTGACTGTACCCAGTGCTTGTATAAATAAATAAATCTTAAAAATAAATAAACAAATATATTTTTTAAAAAGTCAATTGCCTCAGTCCTCCCTGGTGGCGCGGGGGTTAAAGTCTCAGCTATCAAGCTATCACCAGCCTCTGTGGCAAGAGTTCTATCCCCCGCCAGGCAGCTAACCCATATGGTGCCGCAGACCTCTCCTGTCTCCCCCGCTGCTCCCCTCAGCAGTGTATTTCAATAGATCTGCCTGTTCTGCTCCCCACTGTCTCTCTCCTGTAAATCCTCTACCACCACCCCCCCGCCACCGGACCTCTGACCTAAACTCCAATTTTTGTATGCATAAATAAAAATAAATCTTAAAAAAAAGTCAAGGGGGGCCTCCCTGGTGGTGCAAGGGGTTAAGCACAGCACTGCGGAGCGATCTGCAGCCTCTGCAGTACGAGTTCCATGCCCAGCCAGCCAGGGAGCTGACCCACATGGCACAGCAGACCTTTCCTGTCTCGCCCGCTGCTCCCCTCAGCAGTGTAGTTCAGTCAATCTGCTGTTCTGTTCCCCACTCTGTCTCTGGTGGCTCCTCTCACCCTCCTGCACATCTGGCCTGTACACCAGTTCTTCTATGCATAAATAAATAAATATTTTTTTTAAAAAGTCAATTGCCTCCAGGTCATGCTCTCCTCAAAGCAGAGACCTCACTTAAGGACTAGGCAAGGTTGGAGTGGAAAGCCTTGTGCCCCTTTATCTCTAAAGTGGGATTACAATTCTCAAGGGCCATCCCTGCTTCAGAGCTCCCTATGAGAGATGCTGAGATCTTTCCTGTGAATAAGGCACAGTTCACCTCTGCTTCCTGTACTTCCCCAAAAGATGTAGATTCTGAGAATAATCCTGAAAACACTTTCTAAGTATGGTACTATACCCTGGGCCTCCTCTGTTGGTGCAGGCGGTTGAGCGCCCCGCTGTGGAGCTGTCCGCGGCCTCTGCAGCGCTGGTTTGATCCCTGCTGGCCCGGAGGGTCCCACATGGTGCGGCGGACCTCTCCTGTCTCACCCGCTGCTCACCTCAGCAGTGTATTTCGTCAGTCTGCCTGTTCTTTCCCCGCTCTGTCTCTGGTGACTCCTCTCACTCTCCTGCGCATCTGGCCTGTACCCCAGTTCTTGTATAAAAATAAATAAATTTTTAAAAAAAAGAAAGAAACTATACCCTAAGCCCTAGTTCAGCATCAACTTCCATGGAGTGGGAAAACTGATCTCAAACAATGCCTTATATAATGGAAAATGTATTAGAAGTTTGAAAAACAGGAAGGCCTTGTGTGCAAATAGCTGAAATATAAATGAGCAAAAAATGTCTTCCTTATAATATTGTTTCAGGAGTGCTAAACTGAGAAACTTTGCAAAAAAGTCAATATGAACCCATTATTAAAAAAAGACTTAACTTAGACTTTGTTTTTGTTTTAGGGATGTTTCTGTCTGTGGTTATTTTAGGACCAGAGACCTGGGAAGAAGTGCTGAGTCATCATTCATAGTAAATTTTGCATGGATAGAACAAAAGTTGATATTTTTAAAGTCCAAGAAGTTCATATATATCAATAAATAAAACCATGGATACCTCAAGAGATATAAATATTTAATGATATGGGCAGATAACTCAAAAGCAAGTAAATATTAAGAACACTCCACTCTCTAGTAATATAAAATGCAATTAATATAAAATGCAATTAAGCTATATTTTCCCTATTAAATTAGTATATGTTAAGCAATTATAACATGTTTAAGCCTGGTAAGTTTTCAATGAAACACATTTTTATTTACTGCTGCTGGGGGTACAAATAAGCAGACTTTCTGGAAAATACCTTAACATTTGATATTAAAACTAAGAAATTAATATTCTTTGTTAAAGTAATTCTATTTCTTGGCATCTATCCCAAAGAAGCAATTCCAAATACAGGAATAACTTTGTTCTACATATTTATTCATCACAGCATTAAATCAAGTTGCAAAAGTATGAAAACAACTGTGAGACTTGTTAAGTCAATATATGCATTTGATGGACTATTAGGCATCATAAAAAGTGACTTTGTCCAAACTCAGTGACTGCCCTTAATTTAATGCTCAGTGAAAGAAAAAAATTATGCAAATCTGTTTCCTTTCTGCTATTAGTAGGAAATTTCTCATCCACCTGAACTCTTTAAACAATTGTATCCTGCATTTAAAATAATTTTCTTTCAACAATCTCAGATACTGAAAAGATATCCTCTTTATCAATTTTACATTTAGATGGTCCCTATCCTGTTGGAACTGATTCATGCACATCTGTTTCTTCTGGAAAGCAGTTTCTCTGTTGAACAGAATGGTCCCTTAAGCTTTTTTTTTAAGGGACCTCCCTGGAGGTGCAAGGGGTTAAGCACTGCACTATGAAGCAATCTGCAGCCTCTGCACACAAGAACTGGGGTACAGGCCAGAGGTGGGGGGGAGAGGATTCACCAGAGACAGAATGGGGAACAGAACAGGTGGATTGACTGAAATACACTGCTCAGGGGAGCAGCGGGCAAGACAGGAGAGGTCTGCTGCGCAGTGTGGTTCTCCTCCCTGGCCAGTGGATTGAACTCGTGCTGCAGTGGCTTTGGATAGCTCATGGTGCTTAGTCTTAACCTCTTGCGCCACCAGGGAGGCCCCTGGTTCCTTAAACTTTGATTGAACACAATACAGTAGCAGGTTAAATCATTTTCCCACTGTGGAATGGTCTCCAAAATTTTAGGAACCAGAACCCTGGATCATAGCCTTACCTTTATTAGGTCTAACAAATGCAGTCAAAAGACTATTTACCAGCAGCATATGATTTACTGAACTACCGAAAGAATTTTGTCTCAAGGTCACTCAACCCAAAAAAGCCATTAACAGTAAATCTTGAAGACTTTTTTGGAAGGAGACTGCACCCGACTGTGTCAGCACTGCCAGGGAGAACTGCACTTTAACATTAATCAGTCCTTGTGCTATTTAAAGATATTAAAACTAAGAAATTAATATTCTTTGTTAAAGTAATTCTATTTCTTGGCATCTATCCCAAAGAAGCAATTCCAAATACAGGAATAACTTTGTTCATATGTTTGTGCATATCTGGCAGCCAGATATGCCAGTAATGGCTTTATGTTTTACAGAAATATTCCACAGTAAAGTCCACAAATAGGAACTAGAAACACAGAAATACTTCTGTTGTAATTCTCCACATTTCTCATACAATAATTCCTTTTTTTTCCTTTTATTTTTTTTTATTTTTATTATTTTTAAAGATTTATTTATTTATTTATACAAGCACTGGGTACAATCAGAAGCACGGGAGGGTGAGAGGATTCACCAGAGCCAGAGCAGGGAACAGAACAGGCAGAAGGACCGAAGCACACTGCTGAGGGGAGCAGTGGGTGGCAGAAGAGGTCTGCGCTCCATGTGGGACCCTCCCCTGCAGCCAGGGATCGAACCAGCGCTGCAGAGGCTGCGAGCAGCTTCACAGCCCAGCGCTCAACTGCTGCGCCACCAGGGGAGGCCCTCATACAATAATTCTTGAGGGAAGAAGTACTCATCACAAAACTTGGTCTATCGCTTACTTCCTTAGTCTCATTGCCCTGGATGAGTGTGATATATATAAAAGTCTATCCCTTTATAGGAGCAATACTTGGAATTCACTTACATTTAACAAGAAATGTGTTCATCGTTAAACACTGGATGTTTATTATTTTCAAACCAAAAACTGTGGTGAGAAACCTATCTGTTCTCTTGTTATGTAAATTTGCAAAAATCATTCTTATTATGTGTTGGAAATATCTTAGCTATTCTTAATTTTTATATGTGAGTTTTACAGCCTCAAATCCAGCATGCTATGGTTTTCTGTAAGAGTGTAATAAGAACCTGGAATTTAGAAACAGATAATATTTGTTAGAACAATGTTATTATTTGTCCCAAATACAAGTTTATATATACTCCTATACCAAAAAAAAAACCCTCTTTTTTCTCTCTAGCTTCAATTATAACAAATCCATTTTGCCTAGATATTACTCTTAATATTCAACAAAATAAAGCAAGAATGTGGGAGGACCTGGAACCCCCATATACTGCCAGTAGGAATGTAAGATAATACAACCACTTGGAAAATATTTTGGCAGTTTCTTCAGAGGTAAAACATTACTATTTTTGATTCAGCCTTTCTGCATGTAGGTATTAACCAATAGATACGAAGGCATAAGTTCATGCAATCTTTTATATGAATGTTCACAACAACTAGTTGCAATAACCAGAAACCGGAACCAACCTAATTGGTGGACAAATTGTGGTGTATCTATAATTATTCTATAGCCATAAATATCCAGTATCATCAGTAGGAATGAATGAACTGTGAGGCACAAAACATGGATGAATTACAAAATAATATGCTGAATCAATTCTCTGCCTCTTAGCTAAGATCAAGTGCAAAATAATATGCTGATGAAAAGAAGCTAGATCAAAAAGAATACATTTGACTCCATGCATACACAATTCTCAAAAATGCAAACCAATCTAGAGCTATAGATGATAGATCAGTGGCAGCCTAGGGATAGATGTAGGGAGTGGCAGGAGAGAGGGATGACAAAGCATCTCAAAGAAAGTTTTGGAGCTGATGGATATATTTTATTTATTTAATTAGTTTAATAAATTTATTAAGAGTGGAGGTTTCAGGTATGTGCAGATATACTAAAATGTATCAAATTATATTCTTTAGATATATACATTTTGTTGTGTATCAATTATAACTCCATAGTCTTTTAAATGAATATAAATAAAAGGAATAATAATATTCAATAAAACAAAAGACTGTAAAAATGTGATAACAGAGGTTTTAAAAAGGGATATAAAATTTACACATCCTGTTTTTTAAAGAATTGTTTGGGAAGCTACACAAGGACTAGCAGAAGAACTGGAAGTATCTTGTGAAAAGTTCAGCCACTAAGTGACTTTTTATTCACTAGGTCTTCAGTTATAGAATAATACCCCTAGGGGGCCTCCTCCGTGGCACAGCGGTTGAGCGCTGGGTTGCGAAGCTGCCCGCAGCCTCTGCAATATGCCGGTTCGAACCTCGGCCATCCAGCGAGGGGCCCACATGGTGCACAGACCTCTCCTGCCGCCCGCTGCTCCCCTCAGCAGTGTACTTCGTCACTCTGCCTGCTCTGCTCTCCCCTCTGGCTCTGGTGAACTCTATCACTCTCCTGCACTTCTGACTGTACCCAATGCTTGCATAAATAAATAAATAAATAAATGTTAAAAAAAAAATATCCCTGGGAAAGATAGAGCCTGTTAAAATAGCAACAATACAGGGATCAGAGGTTTGGGTAGAGCAAAGTAGAATACTGGGCAAATAAAATCCGCTTTCAAATCTAATGTTCCTTCATCAAAGAGAGAGGGATATAAAAAGTGAAAAAGCTCCTAGAATACACAAAGGCCACCCAGTCTGTTAGATATGCAATAAAAAAAAAATGGCTCGGAAGTACATGTGAGGACACATATCTCTTCTTTTAATAAAACACCACCCATGGCCACTTTCCCCGAAGCATCCCTTAGTATTTAAAAATTAAATCCAATTGAAAGATTTTACATTTCACTTAGGTGCAGCCAAGTGGAAAGAAAGGGAATGATAGCAAACAAAGGCCAGAGGGTTTCAGGGAGTCTACTGTCCTTGATCTACTCAGCCAGCCACAGAGCAGATATCCTAAGCCAGTTAGGAATATTGAATCTGTCTTCCTCTTTGAAGCAAAGGATTAATCATATTGCATGTATTTTCCGTCTGAGGCTTTTCTGGAAGTAGATCTTCTCTGGATACTCTTGACAAATGGCTTTAAGATGACATGGTAAAAATGAGTTTTGGATTCTCTTAATGACCATGATATAAACAGAAATAATAGCTAATGTCTAAAAGCTCTAATGTAGACAGTGGTATGTGCTGGAAGTAACACAAGTGTCAATAAGGCAAGAAGATGAGAAAGACAAAGAATACAAGAAGTGAGAAAAGAAAAGAAAATGTGATTGTTTGAAGGTAGGGGAAGGAAAGGAAACTGAATTGTCTAGAAAGGCAGATCCTTGAAACATTTGGCGTCCCACAACATTTACTGATAGATTTGACTTCATAAAGGCTAATGATTAATTTCGCCTAGACGAGTGAATAGAGATTACCCAGGCAGAAATTCATATAGTAGTGGAATGAAGCCCAGCATGCAGCATAAGTAAAGCAGTAACATTATGAAACACGTTTGTCACTGGCACAAAGAATGTGTGTGTGTCTGTGTGTGTGTGTGTCAGAGAATGGGGCTGGTGGAGAGGACAGTGGAGGGCCAAACCAGAAAACTAACATTGGCAATATAAGTAACTAGAGCACAGCTCTTACTTGGATTTTACCAAATAACAATGTTTTAAAATCGAGGTGTTAGCATTTCATAGTAATACATATATAAGTTACATGATTACAGATGGAGGACAGGAATATAAAAAAAATGAAAGTGAAGTGGGCACAAGAGCAGAAACCTGGCTCACAAAATGCCAACAGCTGGAGCTAGAAGGGATTAGCATAGCCATTGACCCAGCTATAGAAACTAAGATCCCTAGGAGCCAATGCCTAGATTACAAAGCACAATTCCAAG
The DNA here is from genome assembly GCF_014898055.3 of Talpa occidentalis. NCBI lineage: Eukaryota > Metazoa > Chordata > Mammalia > Eulipotyphla > Talpidae > Talpa > Talpa occidentalis. The sequence goes on along the minus strand of NW_023601543.1, from coordinate 60,957,313 downwards.
CAGGTATCAGATGCTGTAGGGAGTGTCTAGAGCACAGGCCCAAGGGTAAAGATATGGAGATTGAGCCCAATAGATCCCAAAGGTAAAGAGATAGAGATTGAGCCCATTGTGGAATCTCAGTCCCTTCCAGATTCTGCATAGTCATCCAAAAATCAGCAATTCACCAAAGGCTCACAAGGATGACCCCTCCCAAACAGAAGAAGACTATATCAGTGCAGTCTCTGCACAGGCTTGGGCAGCACTCCCTCGGCCCACTTGTGACTATGCAGGTGCCTCTTTTCACCAACTCTCTCCCTTTGCAGGGCAGCAGCTTCCTGCCTGCTTGTGACCTGTACCATGCCCGGACTTCTCCTCACTGACCTCTCTCAGCGGAGGCCGCTCTCCTCAAGGCCGGCCACTTGCAACCACACAGGCCTCTCTCAGCAAATCCGTCCCTTTCAGGGCAGCTCTTCCTGCCCACTGGTGTCTATGCAAGCGTCTTTTACTCTTGTCCCTTTCCCTAAGAAAACTTCTCTTTAAATATAACTAACGTCTCTGCCTCATGGAAAAACTCGCCTGGGAAACTCGCCGCACGTCGCTTGAAATGGGAGCTCTGGTGACACCTTTCCCAGAGTGACCCCAAGGACCCCGCACTCCAAACCCACTGACTCCAAAAACCACAACCATTACTAATGGTTTATGTAGATTATCACTCAAAAAGTAACTTCGTGGTATTCTAGACACAATGGAATACTACTCTGTAGTTAAAAAAAAAAAAAGATGAACTCTAGCCATTTGAGACAACGTGGATGGAACTGGAGGGGATTATGCCAGGTGAAATAAGCCAGAAGAAGAAAGACAACTACTAGATGGTGTCACTTATAGTGGAATATAGAGAAACAAAACAAAGAAACATGCAAAGCCAAACCAAAACAAACCCTGGAGACCTGACTGCAGAACTGACGCTACCAGAGGGAAGAAAGGATGAGGAACTGTTACAGGGCAGGGAGTGGGGCAGCCCAGACCCAGCAAACCTGCCTGCTCTAAATAGTTCTGCCATCCGCCGCATCAACACAAAACATATGAGACTTTAATGGGAAGGCACTTTAGGGGCTCCCCAGTGGTGCGGCGGTTGAGCGCAGCGCTGCGAAGCTGTCTGTAGCCTCGGCAGCACGGGTTCGATTCCACACTGGCCAGGGAGAACCCCACACGGTGCAGCAGACCTCTCCTGCCTTGCCCACTGCTCCCCTCAGCAGTGTCTGCCTGTTCTGCTCCCCGCTCTGGCTCTGGTGAATTCCCTCACCCTCCCGCGCTTCTGACCTGTACCCCAGTTCTTGTATAAAATAAATAAATAAAGCTTTTTAAAAAATGAGAAGGAACTTTAATACAATTAGGAAACAATACAGGAAAGGCAAAGAATATAGTTTCTAAATCAAGCACCCAAAGTTACCCGTCCCCTCGTGGGTAAAAGTCCACCCAAGCAGGATTGGCCCAGAGCAAGGCCCGAAAACCTGCCACAAGTCTAAAGCATCTTCCAGCGGGAACCCACAGAAAAGGATCAGAAACAATCAGGCAAGACTGGAAGAAAAAAGAGCAAAAATCAAAATCAAGACAAAAACCGCCATTGCCACCTCCCCACGCGTCTCTTACCCATATCTGTGTCACCCAGTCCACAACCAAAAGGCAAGTGTAGTTTCTTCACATGTCTCTTGGCTCCATGTGCCTCCTTCCGGTCTCCTTCTTGCTCTCCATCCTGCTTCCTTCCTTACTCTGTCCCTTCTGCAGCTTCTTCTCCCTGTTCCCTCCACCTTTGTTTGGGTGGGGCAGGAAATGTGAAACTTCCCCTTTTCCTGGGGATCACCCTGTTACAAAACAAAGTAGAGAAGGGATCCAATGGACTATGGTGAAGGACTCTGGGTACCTTGGTAGTGGCTGTGGGGCGGTAACATGCATCTAAGAAGTGTGAACATATACTCTGAATCATATGCCGTGTTGTCCCTCAGTGTTTCCTCAATTAAAAAAAAAATACCAGGGCCTCCCTGGTGGCACAAGGGGTTAAGACGCAACCTATGAAGCTATCTGCAGCCACTGCAGCACCAGTTTGATGGCTGGTCAGGAAGCTATCCACATGGCCTAGCAGATCTCTCCTGTCTCTCTCGCTGCTCCCCTCAGCAGTGTATTTCAGTCAATCTGCCTGTTCTGCTCCCCACTCTGTCTCTGGTGATCCTCTCACCACCCCCGCACCTCCGGCCTGTATCCCAGTTCTTGAATGCATACATAAATAAATCTTTAAAATAAATAAACAAATAAAAACAAAAACAAAAAATGATAATAAAATATTAAAAAATCAAAAATTTGAACACCATGGCTAGGCTGTTCCTAAACTCTGGTTTGATTACACAATAGAATACAAGTGATGTTGATATATTGTTATTAAATCAACAAATTTCAAACATAAAAGAGAAGCAAATTATATAAATATATGAAACATGAAGGGAAAAAAGGCTTCAGTGATGCTGGTTAGCATGTTCCAATCTATGTATGCATATTTTCTGGCATAAGATACAGATAGCCCTTGTCGTATAGAACTGTGCAATCCAATCAGGAAGATGAGCAACACAAATGAGTGAAAACACACAATCCAAGCTATTAATAAAAATTCAAGGTAGACACAGTCTGTTGGAACAACTAGAAATTAGCCTGTAGTGGTAACTCCATGTAATTCAAAGTTAACAGATCAGGAAAAATTTAGTTGGTTTAAAGAAAATGACACACCCAAAATGGAGGCGTTTGTGCTAAGTCCACCAAGACTTAATACCTTGTCTAACTTGGGTCTCAAAACTCTGTGATTTTAACCTCCCCTAGCAATGTAATTACAACTGGCCAGTGTAGAATTTTCTGGTCAACACCACTGAGGTAATCTTTTCCATTTCTCAAATGAAAACAGGATAATGTCACAAGACATTAGAGAGGTTACCTAAGCCTGAAATAATTCCCATTTCCCTTATCTTGCCCATTTTCTGCCTTTAGAAACTTTGCATTTTTCAACAGCTTTTTGGAACACCTTTCTACTTGCTAAGTTGGATGCTCTTGAATCATGAATCATTTCATAAAGCCAGTTAGATCTTTCAAATAAACTTGGTTAGGTTTTTGTTATATAGCATGTCTGTTGAAATAGCTATTTGCTGGGGCCTCCCCTGGTGGCACAGCGGTTGAACGCTGGGCTGCAAAGCTGCCCGCAGCCTCTGCAACACTGGTTCGATCCCCTGCCCCAGGAGAGGGTCGCACATGGTGCAACAGACCTCTCCTGCTGCGCTCGCTGCTCCCCTCAGCAGTGTATTTCGTCAGTCTGCCTGTTCTGTTCCCTGCTCTGGCTCTGGTGAATTCTCTCACTCTCCTGTGCTTCTGACTGTACTCAGTGCTTGTATAAATAAATAAAGAAATCTTAAAAAAAATAGCTATTTGCTGTTTCTTCTGGGACCGTGGTATTTAGAAGTAAACCATGACTTTAACCTATTAAATGTGGCAGTTCTGTCCTTTGTTCCTCAATTTTAAGTAAATGAGTTTTCCAAAATGGCATCAGTGAGGATAAGACTATCCTCTTCCTCTGCCCATCTTGGATATTCCAACTGGGGACTGTAAATTAAATGGACAAAATATCGGATGGTTTCACTTATAGGAAGAACATAGGGGAACCAAATAAAGGATCAAGGGGAAAAATAATAATAATTTAAAAACACAACAAAACAAAACAAAAATAAAAGGACAACTATAAATCAGAGACATTCTTCAGGGGAAGGGGAGGGAGAGGGACTGAGACAGGAGTGGGAGGAGCAGAAGGGACTATGGTGATGGTGCACAGGTGAACTGGTGGTGGGAATTCTATGGGGACTGCACCTGAGGAAAAAAGCAAACACTGTAAAAAAAATGAAAAATGAACAATGATTATTTTCTGACAGTATTCAATATGAAAGAAATGATAGCAAATAATGGGAGGGGGTTTCTAAGTTAAGAGAATTATCCCAGGGCCACCCTGGTGGTGCAGCGATTGAGCGCTGGGTTGTGAAGCTGCCTGCAGCCTCTGCGGCGCCGGTTCGATCCCCGGCTGCTCCCCGGCCACCAGAGGAGGGTCCCACATGGCGCACAGACCTCTCCTGCCGCCCGCTGTTCCCCTCAGCAGTGTACTTCGGTCCATCTGCCTACTCTGCTCCCCGCTCTGGCTCTGGTGAATTCTCTCACCCTCCCGCCCTTCTGACTGTACCCAGTGCTTGTATAAACAAAAAACAAATAAATAAATAAAACATGCCTCTATAAAAAAAAAGAGAGAAAGAGAATTGTTCCATACTCTTTTTAAGCTATCTTAATGAACTTTTCAATTTACACACACACACACACACAGATTAACAGCAGCTAGGGTGGTGGCAAGCAAAAGTTTATTAGTAAGTGCCATATGCATACACATGGAAGCACACAATGATCAGTAACTAAAAGAAGTAGTTAGAGGGCAGCCCTGGTGGCACAGGCGGTTGAGCGCAGGGCTGTGAAGCTGTCCGCAGCCTCTGTAGTGCCGGTTCGATCCCTGCTGGCTCTGGAGCAACCCACATGGTGAGGAGACCTCTCCCGTCTCACCCACTGCTCCCCTCAGCAGTGTATTTCGTCAGTCTGCCTGTTCTGTTCCCTGCTCTGTCTTTGGTGAATCCTCTCACCCTCTCGTGCATCTGGCCTGTACCCCGGCTCTCGTATAAATAAATCTTTAAAAAAAAAAAAAAAGTAGGGCCTCCCCGGTGGTGCAGCAGTTGAGCGCTGGGCTGCAAAGCTGCCTGCAGCCTCTGCAGCTCTGGTTCCATCCCCTGCAGGCCGGCAAGGATCCCACATGGTGCACAGATCTCCTGCTGCACCCGCTGCTCCCCTCAGCAGTGTATTTCATCAGTCTGCCTGTTCTGCTCCACGCTCTGGCTCTGGTGAATTCTCTCACCCTCCCGCGCTTCTGACTGTACCCTGTGCTTGTATAAATAAATAAATAAATCTTCAAAAAAAAGAGTTAGAACTTGGGCTTATATAGCATCTTAACAAAAGAGCAATAAATTTGCGGAGAAATGACAAGATAAAGGAAGAGGGTTCTAGAATTCTAAGGGCAACAAATTGTGGGAAGGTAAGTATATAATATATGCTGGAAACCATGGGAAGATAAGGATTACTTGTGCAGATCCACTTTGGTGGTGATTTTACCTGCTATAAAACCTGCCCAGCAGAAGGGATTGATGGCAGTCTTCATCTCTCAGAAGTTTCTGCTGTTTATCAAATATGGAAAGCTCCAGGAAGGCTTCATTTTTGCATCTATTGATTCTCATTGGCTTCAAAACCACCTTTATGCAAAGTGTTATGTGGTAGTGTCACATATTCTGCTACCCTTCAATGGGAACAGGAGGAGTGCTGCAAAGTGGATTCCTCTGTCCCCAGGGCACATGTTCCTAGGAGCATTTTCTATGAGTTATTCCTTCCAAACATTTATTCTGATCATCCAACGGGTAATGGCTGAGGTCATCATTGGGATCTACAAATCAATAAGACTAGAAAAATTTCATTGATTTCCAAATCAGTGCTTGTCGACTAAAACAGATGTTTTTTTTTTTTTTTTAAGATTTATTTGTTTTTATACAAGAACCAGGATACAGTCCAGATGTGCAGGAGGGTGAGAGGATTCACCAGAGACAGCATGAGAAGCAGAACAGGCAAAATGACTGAAATACACTGCTGAGGGAAGGAGCGGGCATGGCAGGAGAGGTCTGCTGCACCATGTGGGACCCTCTCTGGGCGGCCGGGATCAAACTTGCACTGCAGAGTCTGTGGACAGCTTCACAGCACGGTGCTCAACTGCCTGAGACACCAGGGAGGCCCTAAAACAGATGATCTTAAAGATTTTATATCATGTAGTCTGTGTCATCACCGTTTCCAAATTAGTAAAAAATTTAAGATTACAGAGAAAACCAATATATTAAAACACAGTTCTCAAAGCATTAAACTTAAAATAACATGTGATCCTTTGCAGCAATCCCACTGCCCACCTGTGACTATGCAGGTGCCTCTTTGCACCAGCTCTCTCTGCTGGACAGTAGCTTCCTGCCTGCCCAGGACCTGTCAAGGTGGCCTGCCTGCAACCATCAGGCTCTCTTAGCAAACCTGTCCCTTTTGGGGCAGCTCTTCCTGCCCGCTTGTGTCTATGCAAGTCTCCTTTATTCTTCTGTCCCTTTCCCTAATAAACCTGTTCTTTTTTTTATAGAGGCATTTTTTTTTATTTTATTTATTTATTTGTTTGTTTGTTTTTGTTTATACATGCACTGGGTACAGTCAGAAGCACGGGAGGGTGAGAGAATTCACCAGAGCCAGAGCGGGGAGCAGAGCAGGCAGAGGGACCGAAGCACACTGCTGAGGGGAGCAGCGGGCGGCAGGAGAGGTCTGCGCACCATGTGGGACCCTCCTCCGGTGGCTGGGGAGCAGCCGGGGATCGAACCGGCGCCGCAGAGGCCGCGGGCAGCTTCGCAACCCAGCGCTGAACCGCTGCGCCACCGGGGAGGCCCTAAACCTGTTCTTTAAATACAAAAAAAAGTGATCCTTTATTAGTGCATTAAATAGCAAGATCTAACAGATCGTTGTTATGCCTACTTTTGAAGTATTGTGAGATATAGGAAAGATTTTTAAGATACCTGCAAAAACTACTATATGATATGACAATGTGATTCCTGTTGGTGACAAAATCACAGATACTGCTAATTCTGCTGTGGCTTGTTACCTACATTTATAATATAAAGAAATGCTAATTTTAGCTAGATGTTAGTGAAAATGAAGATAAATCTTTTCTTCCTCTTCAAGATTACAGATCCCCTTGAATTCTACTCTAATTCCCTTGAATTCTAATTATAATCCCAAGAATCCCTACCCTAAAAAATTTTTGGTCTTGGGCCTCCCCTGGTGGTGCAGCAGTTGAGCGCTGGGCTGCGAAGCCCGCAGCCTGTGCAGTGCCGGTTTGATCCCCAGCCACCAGCAAGGATCCCACATGGTGCACAGACCTCTCCTGCTGTGCCCGCTGCTCCCCTCAGTAGTGTACTTCATCAGTCTGCCTGTTCTGTTCCCCGCTCTGGCTCTGGTGAATCCTCTCACCCTCTTGTGCTTCTGACTGTACTCAGTGCTTGTATAAATAAATAAATCTTTAAAAAAATCTGTGGTCTTATTGTACAGTTATTGCACACTCCACACTGAGTCTGCTAGTGTGTCTTGAGAAAATCTCTCATTATATACCAAACTACATATCCATAGATAATAGCCAAGCCCTTCCAGAACCTCTTCTCTTCAATTCATAGAGAAGTGGTCAGCAGACTGCTAACAAGTCTGCTACTTATAAAGTATCTGGTCATATCTTTTAACCATAAATCTCTCTACTTGCCTTGTCACTGATGTCACTAGGTCACTCTCACCATTTTTAAAAAAGATTTTAGTTCCCTCTAGAATTTTTTTTTAATTTACCTTAATATATCATAGATGTAAATCAGAGGGATTTCTGAAGATACAGTGCTCTGTACTTGCAGTAAGAGCTTTTAACTCCTTTTTTTTAAAATTCAGAACATGAAGCAGTTGAAAATGATGAGGTTGACTCATGCTTGCATTTAACAATCCAAACTGTTCCAAAGAACTTTACTCTCACACAAAGGATTGTGGTGACAGATAACAGATGTCAAGTCACACCTCTTGTTAAACATTTTTTTTTCCTGCTGAGCTAAGTTAAAATGGTATATTCACTGTGCACATATACTGTGATTACCTCATTTATGAAATATTTTAAGGAACTCATTCCCTTGAAAAAGAACATAGGAAGGAAATATAACACCAATGTCTTGCTTCTCAGTAGGTCATACTGACATAGTTGACCATTCATCAGGGTCTTGGTAAGAATTATATGACAAAATCAGCTGGGTTTTTCTTTCTTTTTTATTTGTTTTTTAGGATTTATTTATTCACGCATGCAAGAACTGGGGTACAAGCCAGATGTGCAGGAGGGTGAGAGTGATACCGGAATTGTCAGGTCTAGTCTCCCAGCCAGGAACGGATTCCAGGCTGCAGGGCAGCGCTGAGCCCCAGCCGCTAGACCCCCCACGGGTTGGTGTCTCACGAAGCCGCAGCAGGAACTTCGCAGACGCTCAGGCAAGCAAGCGAGAAGAGGCAGTTTGTTTATAGAAAGAAAAAGTTTATTGAGGAGGAAAAGAGCAGAAATAAAGTGGGACTCCCAGGCCAGGGAACCAGGCCTGGGAGGGGCAAGGAAGCCAAAGTGGAATTGTGTTTCAGGGAATATATACCTTTTTTTCCTCATTATGATACAGTTAACAACTTTGTCTTTCCCCCATTCCTTGCAATTCCCCTTATCTAGCATTGACAGGATTGATGGCTTGTCTTTCCCATTTGTTGCAGCTTCCCCTCCCCTTGGGAAGAAAAACAAGCTGGCGCCCACCGGTTTCCCTGCAGACCCTTCCCCCTCGTCCTAAGGAAAACAAACTGGCGATCACCCGTCTCTGTGCCTTGACACCTTCCCCTTCCCTTAAGATGAATGAGCTGACACCCATCCATCTCCCTGTTGAGCTGGCGCCCACTTGTCTCTGTGATACAGTTAACAAGTTTGTCTTTACCCCATTCCTTGTGATTCCCCTTATTTAGCACTGACAGGATTGATGGCTTGTCTTCCCCATTTGTTGCAGCTCCCCCTCCCCTTCGTGGACCCCTACCCATCTCCCCCTGTATAAATACCCCTGCCCACTGCCAAAGAGCAGGACGGTGGTTTTTCGGACGTGAGTCTGCCGCCCTCCTCATTTGTCGACAAATAAAACCGCTTTCCTTTTCCTCAAACTCAGTTTCCTTTTATTGGCTGAGGGAAACTGAGGCCGGCGTTCGGTAACAATTTTGGCGAGCCAGCCAGGAGATGGATGCCACCGGGCTCTCCCCATCCCAACTCTGACTTCCAACGGACGGAGCAGTTGGCCGCGGCAGCGCGCCAGGGCTTACCCGTTCATGCTGTCTGAGTGGGATTTGGGGCAACCTGGATGACATCCTGCTAGAAGGGGAGACCGTTTCCCTAGGAGGATAAGGGACAGTCCCAGCAGCTGCCGGAGCTTCATTTCCTCCGGGGAATCTCCCATTTCCTCTCTGGTGGGAAAGTGGTCCCCCTTTCTCTACTCTGGAGACTTTTGAGGAGAAGGAAACTGGACTAGGAGACCGCAGCTTTCTGGCTTTTGGGTAAGTTCCCCCGGCGTGCACGCCGAGACCTTTGCCTTCACACATTTGGGGGGAATCTGAGCCCCTCGTAGAGGGAGTTCAGTTCCCCAGTTTGGGAGGGAGTCTATGAATCTCCCTCAATTTGGAGCGCTCTTTGGTGTGATAGGCCTGGTTGAGTGGGAATTGGGAAACGTTTGGTGTCTTTATTTTATATTTGTTTGGTATTTGATATTTGGAGTTTCCCGTTTGTTATTTCTTTTAAAAAGCCAGAGATTTGAAATTATGGGAGGCGCCGTTTCTGTTCCACCTGAAAGCCCATTGGGTAAGATATTAACTGAATGGTCGACCTATAGTTATAAACCTATGACGAAAAGGAAAATGGTGTACTATTGTAATACTGCTTGGCCTATGTATTTGTTAGAATCTGAGGAAAGATGGCCTGTCAATGGATCCTTAAACTATTATACTATTTCACAATTAGAACTGTTCTGTCAGAGATCAGGGAAATGGGATGAAATTCCATTTGTTCAGGCATTCATGCAATTGCATATGAAAGAAAATAAGAAAGGGGGGGCGACTCTGATGATGCAAAGGAAAACTATTTATCAGGATAGTAAAACTCAGGAAGAAAAAACTGAGGAGGAGTTAAGGGATTTAACCTTAATGAATTCATGCCCCCCACCTTTTGAAGCGTTTCCACCGCCTCCACCACCAATATATCCTCCTTTACCTGAGGATGCCCACACGGCAGGGGGTACCCAACCTGAACCCCCTGACCATGGAACTGAGGCAGATAAGGTCTCCCCTTATAAGACTAGGACAGGAACACAATTTGGCCAGGGAGCCTCTGCAGCCGGAGTAGGGCAATTTCCATTGCGTCAATACCCCATAGGAGGATTGAATAATGAAGGGCAGCCAGCTGGGTTTTATTGGACCTACAGTCCCTTTTCAACTTCAGATCTCTTAAATTGGAAGAGCTCTAACCCAGCCTATAGGGATGACCCACAGAAAATGACTGAACTATTCACCACGATTTTTGCAACCCACCGCCCTACATGGGCAGATATCCAGACGTTGCTAAGTATTTTGCTGACAGCAGATGAACGCCGGCTGGTAATAGAAAAAGCAAAGGAGGAAGCCCAGAGTCTCCATAGCGAGGACCCTAACTAGACTCCAGAGCCACTGGCTGCTGTTCCTATGGCAGAACCAGATTGGGATCCAAATACTAATGCAGGTCAAGCTAAAATAAACCACTATCGGAAATGCATCCTGGCAGGCCTGAGAAGAGGCGTACCTAAACAGAAAAGTCTAAACAAAGTCCAGGAAATTCAGCAGAAAGCAAATGAGGATCCTTCTGAATTTCTAGAGCGCATTTATCAGGCATATAGGAAATATACTGATGCTGATCCAGAGGCCCCAGAGAATTCGCGCATGGTTAACATGACTTTCATCGGGCAAAGCGCCCCAGACATCCGTCGTAAACTACAACGCGTAGATGGAGCAATAGGTATGAATTCCTCTCAGCTGGTGGATATTGCATTCAAGGTATATAATGCTCGTGAAGAGCAGAGGCAAAAGCCTGTGCGCGTTTTGTTTGCCACCACAGCACAACCACGCTCACAGTTTGCAGGGCGAAGAGGGGGAATGAAGGGAAGACAGGGGCTCTTAGACACACAGTGTGCCTACTGCAGGGAGGATGGCCACTGGAAAAGAGAATGTCCAAAATTAAGAGGAACTTGGAAAAGCAGAAAGGGAACATTAGACAGACAAATGGTCGTGTATGCTCCTGATTCAGGAGACGATTAGAGGGGCCCGGGACTCCATATGGAAGTGGCAGCTTCTATTCCTATTTCCCCACAAGAGCCCCGGGTAAAACTGACAGTGGGGAACAGATTAATTGATTTTCTGGTGGACACTGGAGCTACTTACTCAGTTCTTAATTCCAAATTGGTTCCACTTAGTGAAAAAACTGTAGCGGTGGTTGGAGTTACTGGCCAAGTACAGCAACAGCCTCTCTTACAACCATTGGAGTGTCACATGGGAGAAAAGCGCATGAAACATAAATTTCTCTATATGCCTGACTGCCCAATCCCACTCTTGGGACGAGACCTGTTATGTAAGTTAAATGCTCAAATTTCCTTCTCACCAAAAGAACAACAGCTTCATCTACAAGTACCTTCAGAGAATGCTTTACACCTTCAAACCTTGCTGATTGGTGAAGAAAAAGATGCAGAACCTATCCCATCAGAAGTCTGCGAAAAAGTGAGTAGCTCCGTATGGGCAGACGGGATTCCAGGACGAGCAATAAATGTAACTCCCATAAAAATTAGACTGAAGGAGAAAACTTCCTATCCTCATAAAAAACAGTATCCTTTGAAAAAGGAAGCATTAAAAGGAATCCAACCAATATTGACTCGATTCCTAGACCATGGGCTTATTCGCCCTTGTAGGTCACCATACAACACCCCCATTCTGCCAGTAAAGAAACCTCACTCTGAGGAGTATCGGTTTGTACAAGATTTGAGGGCAGTAAATGAAGTGGTCCAAGATCTTCATCCCACTGTACCCAACCCTTACACTTTACTAACTGCACTCCCTAGTGACTATGAATGGTTTTCAGTGCTAGACCTGAAGGATGCCTTCTTTTGTATTCCTTTGGAAAGAGAATCTCAATTAATTTTTGCTTTCGAGTGGCAAGATCCTGAAACTCGAATAATCTCCCAGTATTGTTGGACTGTGCTTCCCCAAGGATTCAAGAATTCCCCCACAATTTTTAGTGAATGTTTGGCCAAAGATTTAAAAAACATTCATTTTAATGAAGGTATCCTGTTACAATATGTGGATGATTTACTTGTTGCCAGTCCATCCCAAGAATCATGCCTGGCCAATACAATACTTCTCCTAAATCATCTGGCCCACTGTGGATATAAAGTGTCAAGGCAAAAAGCCCAGATTGGAAAACAACAAGTGACTTATCTAGGATTCCAGATTAGCAAAGGAACCCGCAGTTTAATGACTGACCGGAAGCAGGCTATTCTAAACCTAAAAGCCCCCCACAACCGGAGGCAGTTGAGGGGATTCCTCGGAATGGCAGGTTTTTGCCGTATCTGGATTCCAAACTTTGGACTTATGGCAAAACCGTTGTATGAAGCTTTAAAGGGAGCCGATACTGAACCCCTAGTGTGGACCACCCAATGTCAACATTCTTTTGAGGAACTAAAACAAAAACTAATGACAGCTCCTGCTTTGGGACTGCCTGACTTGCAAAAGGAGTTTGAGTTATTTGTCCATGAAAAACAAGGAGTTAGTCTCGGTGTACTAATCCAGAGGTTGGGCACGACACCACGCCCAGTAGCTTACCTCTCAAAACAGCTGGAACCCACTGTGAAAGGGTGGCCTCCCTGCCTCCGAGCTGTGGCAGCAACTTGTGACCTATTGCAAGAAGCTGAGAAATTTACACTGGGACAGCCCACAGTAGTACATGTCCCTCACCAAGTACTGACCTTACTAGAGCAGAAAGGAGGTTACTGGCTTACTGCGGGACGGATGGGAAGGTACCAGGCCATCCTTTTGGATAATCCTAATGTTAAATTAAGGATCGTATCCTCCCTTAACCCTGCCACTTTACTACCATTTGAGGAAGGTGGAAGCCTGGAGCATGATTGCCTAGAAGTACTTGAGACTGTTTTTTCTAGTAGGATGGACTTAATTGATAGACCCCTCCCGAACCCTGACTGGGAATTGTTTACTGATGGAAGCAGCTATGTGGAAGGAGGGGTGAGAAAAGCCGGCTATGCTGTAGTAGAGGGGCAACGAATAATTGAAGCAGCTGCTCTCCCAGCTAACACTTCAGCCCAGAAAGCAGAGCTCATAGCCCTCACCAGAGCTCTGCAATTGTCTGCCAATAAGGTGGTAAACATCTATACGGATTCCAAGTATGCCTTTATGATAGTACACGCACATGGTGCTATATGGAAGGAGAGAGGGTTATTAACCTCTGGAAATAAAGAAATTAAGTATGCCACTGAGATTTTAGCTCTATTACAGGCTGTAAGTGAGCCAAAGCAAATTGCCATTATGCACTGCCCCGGACATCAGAAAGCAACATCAGAAGTGGCAAAGGGAAACCGGGTAGCAGACCTGGCTGCAAAAAGAGCTGCGAAGGGCAATTGTTTCCTTGGAGCCCTCATTCCCCAGTTAGATTTAACCCCTTATCGTCCAGTCTATTCAGAAGAAGATAAGAAAAAGGCCACAGAATGGGGCTTTGTAGAAGAAGATAAGGAAACAGGGTGGAAGAAAAACGTCCATGGTCTGATCCTGCTGCCTCAGACATTGGTATGGCCGGTAATAAAACATCTGCATGAAAGCACTCATTATGGCCGAGATGCTCTAATGAACTTTGTGAGGCCTCATTTAAGGGGCCCCGAACTTTCACGCATTGTTCAAAAGGTGACTAAAAACTGTATACTGTGTGCCCGCAACAACCCAAAAACAAACAGACGACCTACTGGGCAAGGAGTGCAACATGTAGGAGACAGCCCCTTTGATGACTGGCAAGTAGATTTCACACAAATGCCTCACACTACGGGAAATTTTAAATACCTGCTTGTTTATGTAGATACTTTTTCTGGGTGGGTGGAAGCTTTTCCAACCCGAACTGAAAAGTCCTCTGAAGTAACGAGAACATTGTTAAAGGAACTCATCCCTCGATTTGGACTCCCTTCTTCCATACAAAGTGACAATGGAGCTTCTTTTATATCTGAAGTAGTCCAGCAAGTAAGTCAGGCTCTCCAACTGACATGGCGGCTCCACACTTCCTGGAGACCAGAATCCACTGGAAAAACGGAAAAAATGAACCACACTCTTAAAAAGACCCTTGCTAAACTGTGTCAGGAAACAAGTTTAAAATGGGATAAGGTATTGCCTATTGCCCTACTACGAATAAGGGTGGCTCCCCGAAGTGGGCTTGGGTTAAGCCCTTATGAAATTGTTTTTGGGAGACCTTTTCTGGCCCCAGAAAAAAGATGTAGTAATTTAGCTCTGACTGGAGAAGCTAAAATTAAACAATATGTAATGCAGATAAATCAACTTTTAACCACCATACATGAGTTTGCTTTTTCCAGGTCTTCACCACGACTGGAGACTCCGCTTCACCCTTTTAAGCCAGGAGACCAAGTGCTCCTGAAAGTTTGGAGGGAACGCGGACCGGATCAACAACTAGCTGAAACTTGGAAGGGCCCGTATGAAGTGTTGCTAAGCACACACACAGCCCTAAAGTTGGCCGGACAAAAGGCTTGGGTACATCACACCCGAGTTAAACAGTGCCCACCAGCACACATAGGAGTAACTCCTCGGTGGACATGCGAACCTGTGGAGGATTTAAAATATCTGTTTAAAAAATCATGATGTTTCTCTTTCTCTATATGTTTTTATTTCCTTCCTTTATGTCACTTGCTTGGAAAGAAAATGCCCTTGTAAAAATTACTCAAACCCTCGCCTCTGCTACGCAATCTGTTAACTGTTGGATTTGTCTCCCCAGGGCTAAGACTGCTTTGGATCATGGAGATCCTCTTGTGCACCCGATAAAGAACTTTTCTCACATACCTGATGGTAGATGGGTAAATACCAGAGACCCTCAGCTGCGTACAGTACTATACCGAGTTCGTATAGCACATTTTCCAGGGGAAAATGTCTCAAATATTCCTTGTATTTCCCTCCCATTGTCCCCTGGAGAACTGGTGGAGATAGAGATAAAAGGAAAACCTACTGGTATCCGAACCCCTGGTTTTTATAACATGACATCACCTCATCCTGAGGGCCAATTACCGGTATGTTCCCAACGAAGTGTTATATACAATGTTATTAAAAATTCAGATGTACGTGATTTACTACGAGACCGCCCTTGGGAAGAAAGAGTAGGATTTATAGTTGGAACCGTTTTCCTGTCAACTACAAATCATAACTTAGTGTACTGTGCCCCTGTGGGCTACATTTTTGTCTGTAAGTTTGAAGATAAGCCATGGGCCACTGAATGCCTTACCCGCACAACAAATCACACTCAGTGTTTGTTGGGTGTGTTAGTAACTCCTTTCTCTATTCATTCCTTAAACGAAAGCCAACATTGGGCAAGCTCACTTAAACTATACACTCGACTGACCCGTGACTTGCCAGGAGGACTGCCTGATGGGGATGAATACTTTTTTGGATATACTTTGTTACCTTGGTGGGGGGTGGCTACACATCAACATGTGCTCCGGAATTTGTCTAAAACCCTCACTACTATAGCTAATGAAACTGCCAACGCTCTAGCCAAATTACAACTCTCTCTTAACTCTCTAGCAAAAGTAGTATTGGACAATCGTTTGGCTCTAGATTACATCCTGGCTGAGCAGGGTGGAGTCTGTGTCATTGCAAACACATCTTGCTGTGTATACATCAACACTTCTAACCAGGTAGAAACCAGTATTGAAGAGATCCGTCACCAAGCTACATGGCTACAACAAACTCTTAATCACCATACATCCATGTTAGATGGAATGGAACAGGGATTTACAAATGGTCTGTCTGATTTGTTCTCTTGGATCCCAGCAGGTATTCGGTCTATTTTATCGTCTCTGTTGCATTTGGGTCTCTCTCTCTTATTAATAGGAATCGTGGGATACCTGATACTTCGACTCCTTACAGGCTGTGTTCCCTATTGCTGCAGTACTGCCACAAAGGCCTTAACTTTACGCCAGCAGCTGTGGCATCAACAAGTGCAGGCCTTCCATAAAAAACAACCCAACGACGACCCTGTTCAGCAGGAAGCAGCCAGAAGATACTACGCCCCATTTCCCCATAGAAATGGAAGGTTATAATTGAGAGTGGGGATTATGATACAGTTAACAACTTTGTCTTTCCCCCATTCCTTGCAATTCCCCTTATCTAGCATTGACAGGATTGATGGCTTGTCTTTCCCATTTGTTGCAGCTTCCCCTCCCCTTGGGAAGAAAAACAAGCTGGCGCCCACCGGTTTCCCTGCAGACCCTTCCCCCTCGTCCTAAGGAAAACAAACTGGCGATCACCCGTCTCTGTGCCTTGACACCTTCCCCTTCCCTTAAGATGAATGAGCTGACACCCATCCATCTCCCTGTTGAGCTGGCGCCCACTTGTCTCTGTGATACAGTTAACAAGTTTGTCTTTACCCCATTCCTTGTGATTCCCCTTATTTAGCACTGACAGGATTGATGGCTTGTCTTCCCCATTTGTTGCAGCTCCCCCTCCCCTTCGTGGACCCCTACCCATCTCCCCCTGTATAAATACCCCTGCCCACTGCCAAAGAGCAGGACGGTGGTTTTTCGGACGTGAGTCTGCCGCCCTCCTCATTTGTCGACAAATAAAACCGCTTTCCTTTTCCTCAAACTCAGTTTCCTTTTATTGGCTGAGGGAAACTGAGGCCGGCGTTCGGTAACAATTATTCTAAAGCTTTACCAGTCTCTCTGTGATTGGTTAGTTCTCGGTTGTCTCACTTAATTTGTTACTGAGTGGGGATCTTTACATTTCTTATCTAACAGCTTTTTCTTTTTCCATTTGTTGCATCTTTAAATTTATGGCCCAGTCCTCTGGATGGGCATCCCTGCATTGAAGTTAAACAGCTGCCCTTCTAATGTGACCATAAATTAAACCACTCTCCATTTCTCCAATCTCCGCCTCCCTTTACCACCTGAAGGAAACCAGGACCAGCATTAACAATGTTGTCCTTGGTCCTGGCATGTTTGTTTTTCCTAATGGAATTGGTTATATTTCTTTGGTTGTCCTTATCTCTGAAGCCTCCCTAAATTCTTCAGAGGTCCCCTCCTGCACTGTCCCTAAAACTGCCTAATAACCCTAGCTTGCCCTGTCTCAAGAGGATTACCAGAGTGGGGAACAGAACAGGCAGATTGACAGAAATACACTGCTGAGGGGAGCGGGCAAGACAGGAGAGGTCTGCTACACCATGTGGGTAGCTCCGCAGCCAGCTGGATCGTACCCACACTGCAGACAGCTTCACAGTGAAGCGCTCAACCCACTGCACCACCAGGGAGGCCCTCTTTTTTCTTTTTTAAAAGATTTATTTATTGGGGCCTCCCTGGTGGCACAGGGGTTAAGACTCAACCTATGAAGCCGTCCGCAGCCACTGCAGCACCAGTTTGATCCCTGGCCAGGGAGCAATCCACATGGTGCAGCAGACCTCTCCTGCCTCATCTATTGCTCCCCTCAGCAGTGTATTTTGGACATACCTCCCATTCTGTTCCCTACTCTGTCTCTGGTAAATCCTCTCGCCCCTCATACCTCTGGCCTGTACCCCAGTTCTTGCTGTTCCCCACTCTGTCTCTGGTGAATCCTCTTGCCCCCCACACCTCTGGCCTGTACCCCACAAGAACTGATTGAACTCATGCTGCAGTGGCTGCTGATAACTTCATAGTGAATCCTAGGGCAAGTTAGGGATACTTAGGCAGCCTCAAGGACAGTGCAGGGACTTCAGGAGAGTTAAGGAAGGATCCAGAGACAAGGGCAACAAATTCCAAAGGGAACTAATCAAACACCCCAGGACTAAGGTCAACAGAGATTTCAAATAGAGGACAATAAAGAAAAAATACATAAAGGCTGGGACACAGAGACTTAGTTCTGGGCACAGAGACATTTAGGCAGTGAGACCACTGAGAACTAACCAATCACAAAGAGACTGGTGGGGCTTTAGAATAATGAGGGAAAGAAGGTCTATATTCCTGAATCATGACTCCACTTCGGCTTCCTTGCCCCCCCCCCCCCCGCCCCCGGCCTGGTTCTACGGCCAGGGAGTACCACTTTATTTCTGTTCCTTTTCTCCTCAATAAATTTTTCTTTCTCTAAACAAATCTGCCTCTTCTCATTTGCTTGCCTGAGTGTCTGTGAAGTTCCTGGTGGCTTCTTGAGACGCCAACCCGTGGTGACCTAGTGGCTGGGACTCAGTGCTGCCCCTGCAGCCTGGGATCCTTTCCTGGCTGGGAGACTAGGCCTGAAAACCTATAATTCTGGTATCAATAGGTTGCATCTTAACCCCTGTGCCTCTAGGGGTTTCCCCTAAGCTGGGTTTTTTTTAAATGAACTTTTTAAGGAGGGAATATTTACAAATGTATGGACTGACTAAGGGAACAAAGGAGGCTGAAGCATCCAGGGAGTAGCAGCAGTGGGAAGCCATTACCAGGCCAGTCAGGGTGTTAGGGGGAAGTGATGTCCTGAGTTAATCCCATACAGGCTTTGTGGACCCCACCCCCACTCCAGACTAAAGCCAACAAGACTCTGGGAAAGACAAATCCCATCACCACCAAGGGAGGGTGGCTGGGACCTGAGGGTGGAGTTGGGCAGCCAGGTTGGATATAAAAAACCAAACACGTGGGCCTTGGGCTCTCTCTGGCTCGCGATCGCTCGCCTCCTGGCTTCACCGCTCCTGGCTGGCAGCCAACTCTGAGAGCGCCATTTTGGGATTCCTGATCGGCAAATCGGGTAGGACTCATTTAAAACTTTGTCTCCCGCTTTTCTCCCAGAGCTGTACATTTCCTCATTTCCCCTTCCCTTGTAAATAAACCTTTTATTAACCTTTCACGTGTGCCTGCAGTAGAGCAGATAAGTCCTTTTAAGCGCGCGGGTGAGGACCCACAGTCAGGCACCCCGTTTTGTATCGAGGTTGCTCTACAACAAGGGCTTGCAAAGAAATAGTGTGAAGGTATCCCAGCTGAGCGCTGGAGTTGTGCAAGACCACAGCACGGAAGCTGGCGTTAAAGGGAGGCAAACGTGGGCATGACTTCATCGAAGAGAGGGAGCAGGTGAGATGTTGATGGCGATGGAATAACTACCCTCACCTACTTTTCAGTCTCTTGCCAACTTCCACCCCCATAGCCTAACTCAACCAGAAGCTAAGAGGCAGGGGTGCCCAGATTATGCATGCCAAGGAGCCAGGCAATCAATGTGGAGGAGGGAGAAATAGAAAAGTAGAATAAGCAGCATAGAGCCTCAGTTCTTTTGAACAGTGTTTATTCAAAAATAAGGAGAAAATTGAAGGCAGTTATTTGGTTTATAATTCCAGCCCGTCTTAAGATTATGCTTTTTTTTTTAAAGATTTATTTATTCATGCATACAAGAGCTGGGGAACAGGTCAGAGATGGAGGGGGGATGAGAGGATCCACCAGAGACAGTGGGGAACAGGAAGACTGACTGACTGAAATACATTGCTGAGGGGAGCAGCGGGAGAGACAGGAGAGGTCTGCTGCACCATGTGGGTTTCTCCCTGGCTGGCCGAAATTGAACTCGTGCTGCAGAGGCTGTGGATTTCTTCATACTGCAGTGCTTAACCCCTTTTGCCACCAGGGAGGCCATAAGATGATGCTTTTAAGGAAGGTCTTGTTTGGCAGAGTTCCAGTTCCATATTGATCAAATTGTGTAGATAATTGTTTGTTTACCTTGCCGTTTTACTTTGCCTTCCTGATCTGTATCAGTAGGAATGCCCGGAGCTGCATCTCTTAAGTGAGGTTGATTTGAGCTTAATTGTTTATCTGTTCAAAGCAGAGCACTGCCTGGCTTTTTCCCCCTTTTAATGGTCTTTTTGTGCAAATTCTGTCTTGAAATATTGAAAGTTAAAGAGATGATTTAAAGAAGAGCCTGGACCTCAAATCGCCTAGAGCCACATGATTCAGAGGGTTCTCTGACTCTTGTCTATTCAAGTGAAGGGAAGAGTAAACACGTTTATAAATGTCAGATACAGCCCCTGTAGGGGCTATTGATGCAGACAGCCAGAGCCAGCATTAAAAAAATTATCCAAAGGGCTTGATTCAATATCATTGCTGACCAGAAGTCAGAGAAGACTGATGTTGATGTGCTTGGAAAGCCTTACCTTCCCGGATGCTCTGTCATGCACACAAGAACCTCTTTAAAGGAACCAGCAGCTCTCATGGACTGAGTATAGAAATTTCAACCATTGAGCAGCTGGGATGATGTGGTCCGTACCTTGCCTCACTCTGAAACTATGCCATTTGTCACTTATTAAAGAATTCAACCACATGCATTTATAGATCTTGTGTCTGGGAGATTATTCTGAGAATTCAGTCCACATGTATCATATCTTAGTGATACCATCAGAGGCCGTCACCATGATAATTAGAGTGACTCCTTCCCATAATAGGCTCTATTTCAAACTAATATTCTAGTTATGTTCTGTGTTTTTCCCCCTGGTCCCTTTTCATGCTCACTGGTATGCTAAGTGCCAACTTTCTTCTTTCGGTCTACACTGAAGATGAAATAGGTGCATAAATATATTGAAAGAAACTTCTAGAATATATCAAATGAAGTCTCAGAAATTTGTCTACCAGCTCTTTCTCCCCTAGAATTAAATAAGACATAGGCCAGGCATAGTGGGAAGCGAGAGCAAATTAGAGACTCAAATGGAAGAAAGAGGAATACGGGCCTCCCTGGTGGCACAGCTGGTTGAGCGCAGCGCTGCAGCCTCTGCAGTGCGGGTTCGATTCCCGGCCAGCCAGGGAGATTCCCACATGGCACAGCAGACCTCTCCTGTCTCGCCTGCTGCTCCCCTCAGTAGTACCTTCGGTCAGTCTGCTTGTTCTGCTCCCCACTCTGTCTCTGGTGAATTCTCTCACCCTCCCATGCCTCTGACTTGTACCCCAGTTCTTGTATAAAAATCTTTTTTTTTTTTTTTTTTTTTTAAAGATTTTTTTATTTATTTATACAAGCACTGGGTACAGTCAGAAGCACGGGAGGGCGAGAGAATTCACCAGAGCCAGAGCAGGGAGCAGAGCAGGCAGAGGGACCGAAGTACACTGCTGAGGGGAGCAGTGGGCGGCAGGAGAGGTCTGCGCGCCATGTGGGACCCTCCTCCGGTGGCCGGGGAGCAGCCGGGGATCTAACCGGCGCCGCAGAGGCCGCGGGCAGCTTCGCAACCCAGCGCTCAACCGCTGCGCCACCGGGGAGGCCCTAAAAATCTTTTTTAAAAGATTTATTCATGCATACAAGAGCTGGGGTACAGGCCAGAGGTGTGGGGCGTGAGAGGATCAGTAGAGAAAGAGTGGGGAACAGAACAGACTGACTGAAGTACACTGCTGAGGGGAGAAGTGGGCGAGACAAGAGAGGTCTGCTGCTCCATGTGGGTTGCTCCCTGGCCGGCTGGGGATCGAACTCATGCTGCAGAGGCTGCAGTCTGCTTCATAATGCAGTGCTCAACCCCTTGAGCCACCACAAAGGCCAAAAAGGAAATCTTTACGAAAATAAAAGGGCCTCCCTGGTGGCGCAAACTATGAAGCTAGCCGCAGCCACTGCAGTGCAAGTTGGATCCCTGACCCCAGTTCTTTTATGCATAAATAAATCTTTTTTTTAAAAAAAGGACATCCCTGGTGGCGCAAGGGGTTAAGATGCAACCTATGAAGCTGTCCTCAGCCTCTGCAGCACGAGTTCGATCCCCCTGCTCTCCAGGGAGCAACTCACATGGTGCAGCAGACCTCTCCTGACTCTCCCGCTGCTCTCCTCAGCAGTGTACTTCCATCAATCTGCCTGTTCTGTTCCCCACTATCTCTGGTGAATCCTCTCACCCCCCCCCACACACACACCTCTGGCCTGTACCCCAGCTCTTGTATGCATAAATAAATCTTTAAAAAAATCTTTAAAAAAATAAAGGAATACAAGGAATAAAGTTTCTGTCACAGGGCCTCCCCGGTGGCGCAGCGGTTGAGCGCTGGGTTGTGAAGCTGCCCGCAGCCTCTGCAGCACTGGTTCGATCCCCATCTGCTCCCCTGCCACGGGAGGAGGGTCCCACATGGCGCGCAGACCTCTCCTGCCGCCCGCTGCTCCCCTCAGCAGTGTACCTCGGTCCTTCTGCCTGCTCTGCTCCCCGCTCTGGCTCTGGTGAATTCTCTCACCCTCCCGCGCTTCTGACTATACACAGTGCTTGTATAAATAAATAAAAATAAATCTTTAAAAAAAAAAGTTTCTGTCACAATAACTAGAGAGCAGAGTGAAAAATATCTCTCCCTTCGTCTATGTCAATCTATGGACAACCCACCTTTCAACAATAGTTGATATCTGTAAGTCCCCCTTCCACAATCCACCTATTATGGAAAAACTGTTTGCCAGGCTAGAAAGAACCGATCAGCACTCTAAGGTCAAACAGGTATGGGTTTATTGAGGTTTATTGTTATTACACCAATGGGCACCAGATAGGAGAGGGTTCTCTCTGGAAAAAAAAAAAATCTGTTCCTTGAGCATACACAAAAGTTTCTTTTTATACTCGATTAGTTTAAAATAGGTTACAGGCATAGATTACAACTTGAGTTATAAGGTCATAAAGCTGGAGGACAAGCAATAGGGGAGGAACATCAAAGAAAGGGGGAGGGGCTGAAGGTGGAGCAAAAATATATTATTGAGCAAATGAATATAATAAAGATTCCAGCAGAACTTCGAGCCCAGGTGCAATGAACACTCCAATGCAGGCATAATCAACAAGTTTGCTTACTTACAGCTCCTTCCCTTTCAAGATTCATGGCCAGGGCCTCAGCACTCTTATCTACAAGATCGGGTAGCCAACCAGCTGGTCTGTCTCTCCAAGGCCATCCCCCAATGCCTGCACCTTTCCCCCTTGCCTTCCCCCCTTTTTCTGGGGACTTCGCAGCAATGGTTGTGCCTGCTGAAAAACGATGCTATCAATGTAACAGATATGGACACAGTTGTGTATAAAGGAACCCTTGGTCTTTAAACCATTGCTCAGAACTTACGGGCTACCCAGGTCTGGGACTTCATGCCCGAGTAATAAAGCTTCTCCTGACCTCACCATTCCTGAAGTACTGCTTGTTCTTCCTCTGCTTGGGTAAAAGTCTAGAATTTATTTCTGCAACAAAGGCACTGGATGGTCCTGCCACCAGGCTCCCTCCTCTTGGACTGCAACCCTGTGAGTGATAAGGGAAAGCAAACTTGCTTACCATATTCACTGATTTTCTTTTTTGTTTTATTCCCTTTCATACCCTTGACCAAAAGGTAGAGCTGGAAACACTATAGGAGAATCTCAGCCCCTGGTAAGGTAGAACTCAACAAAAACAGTTTGGAGTATCCTCCTTGGGTGGGGCAATGATAGACACACATTTACTCCTCCACATTTATTTAAAGAACTATACCGGAGGATTAAGTCCACTTTCTTATAACTGAAAACCTCAAATAGTAGTGGTTTAAGCACAAAGAAATTTATCTTCCACATAAAATGAGTCTAGAAATAGGGCCTCACTGGTGTTGCAAGGGGTCAAGACGCAACCTATGAAGCTATTGGCAACCACTGCAGCATGTGTTCGACCCCTGGCCAGGGAGCAACCCATATGGCGCAGCAGACCTCTACTGTCTCTCCTGCTGCTCCCCTCAGCAGTGTATTTCAGTCATTCTGCCTGTTGTTCCCCACTGTCTCTGGTGAATCCTCTCACCCCCACACCTCTGGCCTGTACCCCAGCTCTTGTATGCATAAATAACCTTTAAAAAATAATAAAAAAAGGAGTCTAGAAACATACATATTCCTTCCATCTTATTACTCTGCCAGTCTCCTATCTCATGGTTCCAGATGAAAACATGAGTTCTAGCCCTCACAACTACATTCCAGGTAGCAGGAAAGAGGAAGGGAAAAAAAAGGGTGAAATTCTTCCTTTAAAAGAAAAATTCTGGGAGTTTCACATGACTTCCATTTATATCTATTTAGCAGAACTTAGTCACACTTTGTTCCGAGGGAGCTAGTAAATTATAGTCTTCATTCTGAGCACTGAAAACTGTAGGTTTTACTTCTAAGTAAGGGAAGGGCAATACTGGGGGATAAGAGTCTCTTCCACAAATATTACAACAGTGATCTTTTGCTCTGTTCAAAACAAGACAACAGGTCCCAAATGGAGTCATGTATGCTAAGCTCCACATGACCAAACCCATAGTTAATTATAATTTCAGCTTTTCCCAGAAGTGCAATTTTTTTTAAAAGATTTATTTATTTATTTATATAAGCACTGGGACAGTCAGAAGCGCAGGAGGGTAAGAGAATTCACCAGAGCAGGGAACAGGCAGACTGACGAAGTACACTGCTGAGGGGAGCAGCGGGCACAGCAGGAGAGGTCTGCGCGTAATGTGGGACTCTCGCTGGTGGCCAGGGATCGAACCAGCGCTGCAGAGGCTGCGGGCAGCTTTGTAGCCCAGTGCTCAACTGCTGCACCACCAGGGGAGGCCCCCCAGAAGTGCAATTTTAATTTTATTATTATTTTGTATTCCCCATACAATTGCACCCCCCTTATTTTGGCCTTATTCCCTCCTTTCCCCGGCCCCCCCTAGTTTGTCTCTGGTTTATAGTTGTTTATTTTCAGAAGTGCAATCTTAAACCACCCAATCAGGAGTGGCCTGATCAGCTCTAGGTAGGTAATCTGATAAATTCCTGCTATCCCCTACAGGAATCTTGCAGTAACCAACCTGCATTTTTTGCCTAGTGTAATTTCCTTTTTCCTGCTCCTTTTTACCTGTAAGTCTTTCATTTCGTACAGGATCCTCAGTGCTCCTCTCCATCTGCTAGAGTGCTGCTGCTTGATTGATGAGTTGGTGAGTAAATCCAATAAGATCTCTAAAATCTACTGTAAAGTAAATGTCAGGCTTTTCTCCCCTCCTGCCATTAGGGTTGATGGATCCCTGCAGTCCTGAATGCATGCTTGATGGCGGGCACCTGGAGTAGGGTGTGGGCATACATAAGTGGGATACACCTGGGCTAAGACTGGGCTTATAGGGGCAGATTCACGAGAATGCCATCAGAGTGACAGGAGAAACCGGAAGAGAACCAGCAGTGAAACAGAGACCAAGAGAGAGAAAGTTGGATAAGCCCAGGAAGAGTGAATATTCTCCAGGGGCTAGGAGGCCTGCCGGCCTCCTACCGCACCCAACCCACTGTACCCCTGCCTGCCCTGTACCTGGTAAACTCAATAAAAGCCTGAAAAAGCCACCAAGTGCTCCAGGACTCCTCCTTTAGCCTGTCCGGGTCATAGAAAACCTGCCCTGTGGTCTTCCTGCCACTATATCTTAGTTGAATTTTGTTTTCAAACAATTTACAATGAGGTAAATGATGGGTACAAGATTAGAGGGAGAAAGATTAAAGGATAGACATAAAAGCATTTTTCTTTTCAGACTGATGCATAGTTAAAAAAAAAAAATCAGTATTCCCTAAAGTGGCAGCAGATATATGAGCAGGCAACATTAAAACCTGTGTACTACATGCAGTACACAATGTGATACCCACCTTAGAACTAAAACCAGAGGCCCCCCCTTGGAGTTCCAGGGCCAGGCCCCAGAGCACTGCTCGTGGCCAGTTGCAGTGGCAAGAAGAGCACAGAGCAGGATCTCTATGATCTGAGCAGAAGGGTGAAGGAGTCCTGGAGCCCTCAGTGGCTTTTCAGGCTTTTATTGGGATTTTACTGGGTACACAGCAGGCAGGGGTGCTGGAGGGCTGTCAGGCTTCCTAGCCCCCAGCAAATCTTCACTCTTCCTGGGCTCTCTGGTGTTCTCTCATGGCCTGTTTCTCTGCTGGTGCTGCTCTCGTCTGTCCTCCTTCTCGCTTCTTTGGGTCTGCTGGCGTCCCCACGCTGCTGCCCTTATAAGCCCAGTCTCTCAACCCAGGAGTACCCACCTATGCAGGCCCATACCCTACTCCAGGTGTCTGCCATCAGGCATGCATTTACTCTAATGGCAGGAGGGCAGAAAAGCCTGATACTTTTTACTTACCCTACAGTAGTGCAAACGGCAGCAGGTGGTGGGCACTTTACTGCCTGCCACAAGTGGTCCCCCTGGGGCTCAGGCTGCAGGCAGGGGCCAGCAGTCATGGCAGGCAGCAGTGGTTCCCCTACCATGCTGCCCAGGGCATGCAGCCCCTGTAGCCCACGGGTCAGCTCCAGTGCTGTGGCTCCCTCCAGTTGCAGAAGTAGAGAAGCCCGTGGATTTGGTGCCTGGATCATGGAATGGACTGATCAGGTGCGACCCATGAGCTGATAGCTAAGTGGTTCAACTAGCCATAGGATTGAAACCGGTCCAATCAGGCTGGTAGGTGGGGAGACCCTGAAGAGGAGATTAGGCAGGGCAGGAGCCAGCTTGGGGTACTGCTCTCCCACACTCAGACTCCAGTACTCTGAGATTTGCTCAGACTCACTCGCTTGGATTGGACACTTGCTTGCTCAGACCAAGTTCTCTCAGGCACGACCAGCAGCCAACCTCCAAAGGAAGAGTAAAAGCTGAAAGGCTTCTCAGGGAAGCCGAAAAGCTTGGCAGAGGTTGGGGGCCACTGTGCCTGCCTCCGGTCTTCCTCTAACATTGCCTGAAAAGAGTACCGGGCTTCGGGCCTGGTGCCTCAAAGTTCTGTCTGCTGTTGTTGTGGGCCATCAACTCACAACAAACTGTAATGCTAGTCACCGGGTAACTGGCCCTATTGACCAGTGCTGCCCAGCACTGTTGGCAGGTGATTGGCACTCTGTGTCCAGGTCACTTCTGAGAGCTGTTGATCATCCAGAACTGCCTCCCGGTGCTGCTATCTCTATTATTGTCTGGTCCAGCATCTGGTGCTGTCCATCCTGACCTTCAGACAGCATCTGGGGCTGCTCCAGCACCAACTCAGGGCCCTGCCTGTGAGCACCTTCAGCTGCAGTGAGTTGGCTACAAGCTTCACACCCTTGTTGACGGGACAGCACCATCTTGGATAAGTAGGTTTTGTTTAGGACTTTTGGACACTGTGGACATTAACTGGTGAGATAGCTGGCCACTGGTGGCCTTGAGAATTCCTTGTTTCTTATGTTGGTTTAATAAACCCCATTGTTGCTGTTCTGACCCTGAGTGGTCTCACAATTTTGCGTGTGGGTAAAGAACACACAGACTTTGACCTTGCCTCTATTGGGCACTGTCCTTTGGAGGCTACAGCCACCCACCCCATCCCCCCCCCCAATAGCCCTATTTCAGGACCAGGCCATAGACATTTGGCCATAGACATTTGGCTTCATAATTTCCATGTCCTGGAGCAACATGAAAATGCCAAGCCCCTTTTTCTTTTTTTTTTTTTTTGTGGGACCTCGCTGGTGGCCAGGGATTGAACTAACGCTGCAGAGGCTGTGGGCAGCCTCGCAACCCAGTGCTCAACTTCTGGGCCACCAGGGGAGGCCCAAGCCCCTTTTTCAAAAAGGGCATAACTAATACTACATGCAAACAGAGTAACAAGGGCCAGAGTATTCATATGTTGTGCACATTTCCTTTCCTCAACTCTAATGCATGCTCCATGATCTTATTGGGCTTTTCTTACAAAAACACAAGTTCGGGCCTCCCCCGTGGTGCAGCGGGTTGAGTGCAGCACTGTGAAGCTGTCCTCAGCCTCTGCAGCGCTGGTTCGATTCCCGGCCAACCGGGGCACTGCCCACATGGCGCAGCAGACCTCTCCTGTCTCGCCCGCTGCTCCCCTCAGCAGTGTGTTTCGGTACTTCTTCCTGTTCTACTCCCTGCTCTATCTCTAGTGGATTCTCTCACTCTCCTGCGCCTCTGGCCTGTACCCCAGTGCTTGTACAAATAAATATATAAAAAAAAAATCTTAAAAAAAACAAACAAAAGTTCAAAGATAAAATTAAAAATTTTAAGGGAGGGCCTTCCTGGTGGCACAAAGGGTTAAGACACAACCTATGAAGCTATCCACAGCCACTGCAGCACGAGTTTGATCACCCACCAGGGAGCTACCCACATGGCGCAGCAGACCTCTCCTGACCTGTTCACTGCTCCCCTCAGCAGTGTGTTTCAGTCAATCTGCCTGAATTGCTCTGGTGAATCCTCTCACCCCCACACCTCTGGCCTGTACCCCAGTTCTTGTATGCATAAATAAATAAATCTTTAAAAAAAAAGAATTTTAAGGGAGTGCCAGCAAAACATTACAACAAGGGCAGAGCCCTTCTGAATGTGGGTTCCTGTGGGACTGCATAGGTTACGTGTCCATAAAGCTGGTCCTGAGTGCTTAGCGGGCATAAGATGCAACACTTATTTCCCAGCTGACAGCCTCTAACTGTGATTTTCTTTAGGACCTATCTCAGCTTTAGAATCAAATTTACAATATTCTCGTGGAAGTGCAAGCCAATGACCAATCAAAGGAATCATAGGGTAACTCCCAGTGAATAAACTGAGCAAGGTGGTAGCACTCAGGGCTGGTCATTTCCACCCAAAGTGGGGTTCTTCAGTGGATATCTTTTGCTCAGAGTTCCCACTGGATGAGCAGAGACTGTTAGATATACATTGCTACCTGCCCCCTCCTTCTGTCTCATCCTGCTTTCACCCTTTTCCTTTCAGAGGTGTTAGTCCCAATAAATAGATTGTTTTGCTTTCTTTTTTAAAAAAAGATTTATTTATTTATTTATACATACAAGAGCTAGGGTACGTGCCAGAGGCATGGGGGGTGAGAGGATTCACCAGGGACAGAGTGGGGAACAGAACAGGCAGATTGACCAGGGGGAGCAGCGAGTAAGATAGGAGAGGTCTGCTGCGCAATCTGGGCTGCTCCCTGACCAGATGGATCAAACTCATGCTGCAGAGGCTGCGGACGGCTTCATAGGTTGCATCTTAAGCCCTTGCGCCACCAGGGAGGCCCACCAATAAATAAATTGTTCCATCTTTCATCTGCATTCTGGAGAACCTAATCTGTAGCAGCTCCATAAGGAGATAGTGATTTGGTCTAGAAGAATAAATAGAGAACATTCAGGCCATTCATAGAGAGGGAGAGTGAATCCCAAGAAGCAAAACAGTAAAAATATATGGACTATCTTGCTGCTTTTGCTAGTGCACAGAATATGTGCATGGCGGGGGCGGGGGTGGGGGTGCGGAGGAGGCAGAGTGGAAAGAGTAGAGGGCCAAACCTAGGGAACTGATATTGGTAATACAATTAACTAAACGATAGTCCTTACTCAGATTTTATGACAAAACAAAACCAAAAATTGAAGTAGTAGCATTTTAACAGTAATATATGTATAAATCAAGTATAATTGCTAGTGACTTCTATGGATGATCATTCAGAAATAATATCAGGGATGCTGATGAGCATATACCAACCTATGTAAGTACATGTCCTTGTTTTGATAATATATTCTGTAAGATGCAATTGTTAGGGGGAAAGGATGTCCTGAGCTAATTCCATGCAGGCTTTATGGACCCCACCCCAACTCCAGACCAAAGCCATCAAGACATTGGGAAAGACAAATCCCATCAACACCAAAGGGAAGGTGGCTGGGAACTGAGGGTGGAGTTAAGCAGCCAGGTTTGGTATAAAAACCAGACACGTGGGCCTTGGGGGGCTGGCTCTCTCGCTTGCCTCCTGGCTTCATGGCTCCTGGCTCGCGGCCAGCTCTCAGAGTGCCATTTGGGATTCCAGATCAGCGGATCAGGTAGGACGCATTTAAAACTTTGTGTCCCACTTTTCTCCTGAGCTGTACATTTCCTCATTTGCCCTTCCCTTGTAAATAAACCTTTTATTAACCTTTCACGTGTGCCTGCAGTAGAGTATTAATAAGTCCTTTTAAGCGCACCGGTGAGGACCCACAGTCAGGCAACCCGTTTTGTATCGGGGCTGCCCTGTAACACTACCTTTGGGGTAAGCTGGGTGAAGGGTACATAGTACAATCTTTTGCAACTTCCTGTGAGTCTATAATTATTTGGAAATAAAACAAAAATTTGAAATTAATGTTTCAGTTAATTAATTTTCCTCCACTGTGTACCTTCTTGGGGGTGGGGGGAAACTTCCTCAAAGAGTAGGTAGTTATTGTAGCTCTGAGTGAGGTAGGACCACCCTTTTACTTTCAGAGAAGTCATGGGCCCTGTGACTGGAAGGGCTGTGCATTTGTTGGGGGAATGGGTATGGACTGGAGAAAAGTGGGCAAGCGCAAGCTATGAGACTGATTTGACATCTTATGTAAAATATTTTAGGCCTGTAAAAGATCAGAGGAGAGACACAAAGACACTGTGGGACAAAGTTAAGAAGTCATAAGGAAAAAATACACTGAGATATGCCTGGCATAAATGAGAAGTGAGTTGACTGAATTAAGAATTTAATGTTAAAAATCATTAAACTGAAATGTCAGAGTCAAGATTTGTAGTAGAATCAGTAAAGAATAAAATTAGAACTGCAGAAAATTGAATCAGTAATATGAAGGATAAATTTGATTAGCTCATTCAGAATTTGGAGGAAAAGGCCAAAGAGACAACAATGATAAAGGATATAGAAAGATGCCCCAGTAACATAATTAGAGGTGTTTCTCAGGAAGAAACCACTTAAAACAGATGCAATAATCCAAGTTAGAGTAGAAGAAAAATGTCCTAGTATGGGGATTAATAAAAACTCAAAATTAAAAACCCATAGGTTGAAAGGATTTATAGCACACACACATATTACCCTCAAAAATTATTTAATTCCAGGGATTAATAAAAAAATTTCCTATAAGTATTCTAAAAAGGAAGATCTATTTTATTTTATTTATTTATTTTTTTAGGAAGATCTCTTTTAAAAAGATGTAAAATGAGACTGCCAAATATAAATTTCACAGGCTAATGTTTACAAATAATCATCATGCCAATAATTAACCATGAGTTTTTTAGTGATGAAATGATCCCCAAATTCATTTAAATATATAAGAATACACTAATGGAAAGAACATGTAAGAATATCACAAATTTGCAAAGCATAGTGTTTGGCAGGGATTAATCCTTCCATCTAATATAAACTACCATAGAACAACAATAAATATATAAATCAATGTTTATTGATGGCAATGTGGTAAGAATATAACCGAAAAGACCGTTCCAAACCAGATCTCAAAATTTGTTATGAGGTAAAACAAGTCAGTGGAAAAAGAAAGGATTTTCAACAGTTTTGTTATGACTGGTTAACTATTTGTATATGTGTATGTGTGGTAGAGGAGTACATTCAGAGCCTTACCCCACAGCACATAACAAAATACACAACAGTAGATTTGGGTTAAATAATTTTGAAATGCTGACCCATCAAAAAGCATAGATTCTTTTTCCTGATCCCTTATGTAGGTTTTCTAAATTCCTGCTATGAGTGAGACCATCTGGTATTTTTTCTTTTTCTTTCTGGCTTATTTTGCTGAGCATGATCCCTTCCAGCTCCATCCAAGTTGCTACAAATGGCATGAGTTTATCTTTTTTGATTGCTGAGTAATATTCTATTGTGTATATGTACTAATTATAATAAAGTAAAAATCAAAATCAACAAGCAACTATAAACCAGAGACACACTACAGGAAGGGAGGTGGGATTAGGATCAAAACAAGGGGGGGTGGGAATTGTATGGGGACTATAGCCAAGATGAAAATGCATACATTGTGCAAAAATGAAAAATGATGTAAAAAAATATATAAAATTAAAAAAATAAAAAAATTAGACCAATCAGATATATATAAAAAAGCATAGATTCTTTCCTTCAGGTCTCTAAGTGAAGAGATCACTAAAGAATAGATATAAGCACATAAATTTCAATGTCCTGCATATCTAGAATATTGTAAATGACACTAAAGTATACATTGGAATAAAATGTCTGCAGTGAAAATACCACACAGGGAGTTAATATCTTATGATATAAAGTATTTACAGAAATCAACTACAGAAAGGCATGACTGATCAATCTCGATGGATGGAAGGAATAGAAACGGCTAATTGACAAAGTGTTTCATCAGTATTCAAAGAAATGCTGATTAGAATAGCAATGTCATGTTGATTTTTTGGCTTTCAAGTTAAGAAAGGTTAAAAACATAACTGTTTAATGTTGCAGTGGGAACACAGCCATTGTTAGACAATGCTGTTAAGGTATAAATTTGTATGATTTCTGGGGCAAGTAATTTGGTAATTCCGATCAAAGACCTTTAACAATGCTCCACTTCTCTTACCTCATAATTCTATTTTGGGATTCCTTTTATTGTTATTTGTGCTGGAGCAAAAGCATTTACTGTAGTAGTGCGTCTCCCAAGATTAAACACAGAACATTTTCATTAGCAAGGTTTTTCACCGGTTCCCAGCAGTCCAATTTCTTTTGCTTTCTATTACAAGTATTGAGTTTACTGCCTTCTTTGTCAGTCCTGAATTGATATTAACTCTTCCCCTCCTGGGTGAATATTTGGAAGCCCCTTGCTTGCTCACCCAGCCCACCTCTGCAACACTGAAAAGAAGCCCTTGCAGCTGAGAGCAGCGGGACCGGGTGGCTGCAGACTCTCAGCGCAACTGAGCAGTGAGCTCTCCCCTGAATGACACTTCTTAAAATTTGGGGTGTTCCGGGTTTCCTAGTTTGTTAGAAAACTGATGTTGAAAATCATCTAAGAAAAAGATAAGAAGTGAAATTCTGATTCATAAAAATAATACAAATATTTTAAGATTGAAGTTTAGTCACTCTTGCCCATCTTTTGGTGCCCACAAATGGTAACAACTTTCTAAATGAAGGTGGGCGGTATAAAGGCTTACCTCCTTTTATTCTGTGTTGCTTTATTATGCTTCCCAGATATTGCACTTTTTACAAATGAAAGTCTTGTGGCAACCTGCTGCGAGCAAGCCTGTCAGCACTATTTTGCAATGAGCATATGCTCACTTTATGCCATGGTATCCTATTTATTTAAGGTCTGCATTTTTTTTTTGTGACATAGTGCTACTGCACACCTGACATACTATAGTATACCATACAGAGTGTAAACATAATTTTTATGCACTGGGAAACCAAAATGTTCATGTGACTTGCCTTATTGAGATATTAGCTTCACTGCAGTAACCTGGAATCAGATCTGCAATGTTCATTTTTTAAAAAAAGATTTATTTATTGGGCCTCCCTGGTGGCGCAGCGGTTGAATGCTGGGTTGCAAAGCTGCCCGCAGCCTCTGCAGCGCCGGTTCTATCCCTGGCCACCGGGTGAGGGTCCCACATGGTGCACAGACCTCTCCTGCCACCTGCTGCTCCCCTCAGCAGTGTGCTTCGGTCCTTCTGCCTGCTCTGCTCCCCGCTCTGGCTCTGGTGAATCCTCTCACCCTCCCGCGCTTCTGACTGTACCCAGTGCTTGTATAAATAAATAAACCTTTAAAAAAATATTTATTTATTTATGCATATAAGAGGTGGGGTACAGGCCAGAGATGCAGGGAGTGAGAGGATCCACCAGAGACAGTGCTGAGGGGAGCAGCACGGGAGACAGGAGAAGTCTGCTGCACTATGAGGGTTACTCCCTGGACGGCTGGAGATCAAACTCGTGCTGCAGAGGCTGTGGATTGCTTCATAGTGCAGTGCTTAACCGCTTGCGCCACCAGAGAGACCCACACATCTGCAATATTCTTAAAGTGTGCCTATATCCTTTCTTCAACCAAGCTGTTTGTGCAGGGATTGGCAAACATCCTCTCTTAAAGAAATTCAGTAAAATATTTTAGGCTCTATAACGCATATATCGTCTCTGTTGCATATTCACTTTTTTTCCTTTAACAATCCTTGAAAAATTGAAAACCAGTTTCAGTTCAACAGCCTTCTAGATTTTTCCTGTGGGCACTACCGAGCCCTGCTCCAGGGACTTCTCTGGCAGTAGAACATGGGCATGTAACTGCATTTAAGTATAAGATTGTGTGGGCCTCAAAACCCTAATTTAGGATTTCTTTTGGAGAGTGAGGTAGGTTCTTGCAGAGGAATCCTGAGCCAGACTTAAGGCAGGATTTCTCTCCATTTGTCTCTACTCTGCTCCCCAAACAGTGAAGAACTAGACAAAATTGGCATCCTGGGTTTAAAAAGTGACTATTTGCAGTAGGAAGTCTTAAATAAGATCTATTTATTTATTAATTTTTGGTGTGTGGGTTTTTTTTTTAAGATTTATTTATTTATGCATACAGGAGCTGGGGTACAGGCCAGAGGTGTGGGGGGTGAGAGGAGTCACCAGAGTCAGAGTGGGGAACAGAACAGGCAGATGGACTGAAGACACTGCTGAGGGGAGCAGTGGGCAGCAAGAGAGGTCTGCGCGCCATGTGGGACCCTCCTCCAGTGGCCGGAGAGCAGCCGGGGATTGAACCGATGCTGCAGAGGCTGCGGGCAGCTTCACAACCCAGTGCTCAACCGCTGCACCACCGGGAGGCCCTTTTTTTTTTAGATTTATTTATTTATTTATACAAGAAGCGGGGGCAGGCCAGATGCGCGGGAGGGTGAGAGGATTCACCAGAGACAGGGCAGGGAACAGAACAGGCAGACTGATGAAATACACTGCTGAGGGTGTTGTAGAGCAACCCCGATACAAAAAGGGTGCCTGACTGTGGGTCCTCACCCGCGCGCTTAAAAGGACTTACCAATGCTCTACTGCAGGCACACGTGAAAGTTTAATAAAAGGTTTATTTACAAGGGAAGGGGAAATGAGGAAATGTACAGCTCAGGGAGAAAAGTGGGAGACAAAGTTTTAAATGACTCCTACCCTATCCGCTGATCAGGAATCCCAAAATGGCGCTCTGAGAGCTGGCTGCCAGCCAGGAGCTGTGTAGCCAGGAGGCGAGCGACAGCGAGACAGCCCAAGGCCCACGTGTTTGGTTTTTATACCCAACCTGGCTGTTTAACTCCACCCTCAGGTCCCAGCCACCCTCCCTTTGGTGGTGATGGGATTTGTCTTTCCCAATGTCCTGATGGCTTTAGTCTGGAGTGGGGGTGGAGTCCACAAAGCCTTATGGGATTAGCTCAGGACATCCTTTCCCCCTAACAAGGGGAGCAGTAGGCGAGACAGGAGAGGTCTGTAGTGCCATGTGGGATTCTCGCTGGCCGGGCTGGGATCGAACCCGTGCTGCAGATGCTGCAGATGCTGCAGACAGCTTCACAGCACTGCGCTCAACTGCCTGTGCCAACAGGGTAGGCCCGATACTGGTATCTTCTTTTTGGGTTTCTTTTCTTTTGGGAGGCTGACTGCTTTCATGAATGAAAGGCCACACTTGGGGCAGGCATCCCCTTTCAAGCAGCTCTGTTGCTGATTACTGGTCTCTCTTCATAGGCCTTCAAAGTGTTGCCTTTTTGCTGTCACTGGGGTGCAGCAGTGCTGGGAGTACTGCAGGATTCTTTGTGGTTTCTGTCTGTCTTGGCCACATCTTTTAAAATAGTTCCTTTACGATACTCTCTTTCGATGATCTAATTAGAGTTTGCTGTTTGGGGCTGAACTGATAGAGTCAACAACTTATGAAATTCTACATTTGAGCAAACAGTCACAGAAAATTGAAGTAATTTGCCCAAGGTCACACATGGGAGGAAATAAGGCGTGAAGAATGTGTCACAACCATTCTTTTATTTATCAATTCTAAATTAACTGTCATTGTTTTTATTACAAAAGAAATTTTATATCAAATATACAATACAAAGAAGTGAAATGAAGAGAAGAAATACTATTATTTCCACCCATCCATTCCACCCATTGTTTGTTTAATAAGACTCCCACATTTTTATCTCCTATCAAACTCCTGCTTTGAATCTCAGAGATTTTGTTTGTCTACTCTATAACCTTCATTTGAATGTCCCAAAGGAACTTGAAACTCTACATGTCCAAAAACAAACTCATCATCTTACAAATCCTACCTATAACTTAATCTTGTCAATGTCACATGTAAATGTCTCTAATATGTCTGCATTTTCCAGCTCCACTGCTACCATTCGCCTTGGTCCACATCTTTCTTTAAGAATTGCAAATTTTGGGCCTCTCCTGGTGGCACAGCGGTTGAGCACTGGGCGGCGAAGCCGCCCACAGCCTCTGCAGCGCCGGTTCGATCCCCGGCCACCAGAGAGGTCCCACATGGCGCGCAGACCTCTCCAGCCATGCCCGCTGCTCCCCTCAGCAGTGTACTTCGGTCCTTCTGCCTGTTCTGCTTCCCTCTCTGGCTCTGGTGAATTCTCTCACCCTCCCGAGCTTCTGACTGTACCCAGTGCTTGTATAAATAAATAAATAAATAAATCTTTAAAATAAATAAATAAACATTGGGGAAAAAAAAGAAATGTCTTTAAAAAAAAAGAATTGCAAATATTTATTTTCCTGTGTCTGTCCACTTTTGTTTCCTTGAACCTATTATTCACATTGCAGTCAAATGGATTATTTCAAAATGCAATGTAGTAACATTTCCCCTTACTTAAAATTTTGTAGTGGTTTATGCTATTTTAGAATACAGATCAAGGATCTTTGCCCCAGCTGATCTCAGCAGCCTTGTCTCCTGCACTTCTCCCCTTCCTATAGCTCCACTAACAGGCTATCAGCTATTTCAATGAACCACACTTCCTTATACCATAGGGTCTTTGCCCACCTTGTTTCCACTTTCTGAGACATTTTACACCCCTTCTCCCAAAGTTAACCTCCAGAATTGTTAGAGCACCCTAACACTCATCACTATGGGCATGAGGAGAAAGGTGGACAGAACCATTTTAGAAAAGGCAGGATCCTTTATATCTATTATTTCTTCTCCACTTCTCTCTTCAAAACAACAACTTAGTCTCTACTCCTTTTCTAAGAATATAAGCTATTAAAACTGGATCAAGAAAAGACTATATTTCAGTTTCTTCAAGACATCACTACAATGGGGGGGGGTTGGCAGGCAATAGACATGTTTATTGCTCATAAGAAATACTAGTTAACTTCCTAGAATTCTTATCACTTACTTGAATTCATGTGAATTACATCTGTTTTTGAGAAGGGGTCTGGTGATGAAAAATTCAGCTCTTGGGGGATAAGTGGAAATGTAATGAGGGGATAAAACTAGCAAGGCAGGAGGCTGGCAACACAGGAAATTATACACATTAAATCTCTCTCTTACCAGTAGGGTGGAGAAACATGTTTTGTTTCTACACTGTGGCAATCCCTTGACCTTCATTTTTAAACTGTGAGTCCCACTTAATCTGAGACAGATGACTTTAAAAATTATTTATTTTATTGTGGTAACATTGGTTTACAACACTGTGTGTAATTCAGAGGTGTAGGGATTCAGAGGTATAGGATTCCCTCTTCAAATGCAATTAACCACACCGCACCCAATACCAAGGTACCCCCAGTCCTCCTCCATACTCCACTATGTCTCTCTCCAATGTTTCCCCCTTCCCCATCCCCATATTGCAGCCTCAATTCCTCAGTCAGATTTCTAGGGTTTGTCACTGGTTTGGTATTGTATGACCTTTTGTTTAGTGTCTCTATATTCCACATATAAGTGAAACCATCCCATATTTGTATTTCTCCTTCTGACTTAAAATTAAGAACCTGACTTCTTAATTTCCTTGCCTACTTGCTCGATTTTGATTAAGCACCTCAGCCTGAAAAACCCCATAGAGAACCAATAACTGCCAAGACTGAAGGTGACAATCAATTCCCATGCCCCTCCCCCTAGGGCGTGAGTGCGGCTGCGCAGACCTTACCCGGCCCCCCCCCCTTGTGGCGTCACGGAAGGGCCAGACCAAGTGGGATGGCGGCGTTGCGAGCCTGACCACGTCCATTTCCTTCGAACACCGCTTCCCTAAGCCCACACGGGCCAGGATTCTTTTAATTAAAGTGTAAGAACAAAAGCATTGGGTTGAGAAGCGCGGGTGGCCCCGTTCTCACTGTACCGGCCACCGCGTCCCCCCCCGGTGGCGCAGGTCGACCATCCCGGGCGTGACGCCTTCCAGTGCGCGCCCGCTACGAGACCGCAGAAAAGGGGCGGGCGGCACCAGCGCCCCATCTCCCCGCACGCCCCGGAGTGGGCTGGGCTCCCGGGGAGGGCCTCGGGCAGCGCGGGTTGGAGATGAGCGGAGAAAAGCAGAACTTTGCTCCCCCCTCCGGGCGCACGCGCTCCGTAACCATGAGCGCGCACTCGCGGGCGGCCTCGCTGGCCTCCGCCAGTGGCGAGAGCGGGCGCGGGGCGGAGGGCGTGCTCGAAGTCGAGGTCACCTCTGCCCAGACCCCGGACCTCGCCAACTTGGACCCGTCCGCGTGGAGCATCCAATCTGAGTGGCAGACCGTCTCCCATCAGTTTACGAGCTCCAGGTCCAACCCATCTGCACCTGATTCCTCTTTTTCCGTTATCTGTAGCTCACCCTCCCACCTCAGCCACAGTCCTGACCAGAGGACTGACGCGGAGTCCAATATTGCCCCCTCGGGCACTAGTGCCCACAGCCTGAACGGCCAGCCCGTGCCCATGCCCGTCACCCGCTCGAGCACTACCGAGGGCGTCGCCCCAGCCCCCCAACCGGACCCCGGCAACTCCCGGGTCTCGGTACAAGGGTCCGCCTCGCCCCCAATTCCAGGCTCCCATAGAACATCAATGGCGGCACCTTCGCAACCTAGCAGCACGCGAGCGTCAGCACAGGAGACCGTCCCACCCACGTCCAGCTTAGTCACGCAATCTCCACCAGTACCTATTACTCCTAATAACACACCCCAAGTATCACTAGACAGGTTCGCCGAGCCTTCAGTGTTCGGCTCCCCCTGGGGTCCGCTACAGGGACCTCTTCTACCCAGTAACTACGCCCATGTGTCTTTACCTGGGACATTCCCAGCAGTACCCGACTCCCCCAGGTCGTCCTTACAAAGATCTCTTCCACTATCGGACTCTTCCCGAGCGTCTATACAAGGATTCGCTCCTTCCTCAGTGCCCACCTCCCCGGGACAGGATTCTCTACTAGAATCCGTTCCGCACACGGAATCCTCCCTAGTGTCTGTAGTAGGGTCTTCCCTGTCTTCAGTGCCCAGCTCCCTCCGGGATTCTTCACCCGCGACCTCGCGATTGTCAGCTCAAGTGTCCTCGGGGCCAAGTTCTCCTGGAACATCCGTGGGAGGATCGGCTCCGCCCCAGGGCTCCCCCCCAGTATCAGTACCAAGGTCCGCCCCGCCCTTAGTGCGGAGCTCTGCCGGGTTCTCGGAAGAAAAATCAGCTCCGCCCTTTGGTTACCCCCGAGAGTCAGTGGAAGGGTCCGCCCCACCCTTGGCCGGCCCCTCTCGTATACCCACGCCTTGGGGGAATCTCAGCCAGACCATGGCGAGTCCGGAGAAAGCGAGCACCGTGGGCCACATGTTCGACGTGGTCGTGATAGGAGGCGGCATCTCAGGTCAGTGTGGACTTTAGCGGTAGCCTGAGGGGCCCTGGCCCTGGGGAACGCCTAGGCATTTGCTGGGTCTCTCTTGAGTTTAACAGTACCTGACGTGGCCTGGGGTCCTACAAGGTGTGAGTGGGGGCTGGGTCAGCATTGCTGGTGGTGGGGAGTCTCTTTAAATAATTTACTACCACTACTATTAAATACTAACATTTAATTAGCTCTTGTTGTGCAGTTATGTTTCACAGATTGTAGGGATTTGCTCAGTCCCCAGCTGTCTTGTGATGTGGATACTATATTCGCCCTCATTTTACAAAATAAAGAAACTGAGGTCTGGGGAGTTTCATTAACTCCAGAGGTCAAATTGCCTAGGGGGAGTGTAGCTGAATGATTTTCTTCCATTTAAGGCCCTCTCTTCTAATTTCTAAGGTGACTGCTTTGCCCCACTGATTTCATGTCCTTTGCCCTGAACAGAACACCAGCATACAAATTTTTGTAGCATTGAGGTGATTGTAATGTTATTCCAGCCCTGCTCTTCTCTAATCACTTTTCCTTAGAAGATTCCCTAACTCAAGAGGGAGAAGGACAGAATGGAATCTTTTAGGAAAGGTTTTTTAAAGGTGGGCAGAAGGGTGAGCTCTTAGTTTTAACATACTCTTGTCATATTTTTTTAGAATTTGCAGGAAGGCGTAGGGCATTTATTGTCCAAAGGGAATCCCTTTCACGACATGAGTCTTGTCCTGTGACCTGGCCAGCCTGGGTTCCCCTGGTCCTGGTCTGGAAGTTTAGTTGACCTATTGAGTGGTGCTTGAGGTTTTTCAGGAAACCTCATCCTAATCCATATCAAATTGGCACTTATTTATCATAGTTGAGGAAATGTTTGAAATTTAGGACTTCTAATTCAGACCTACTTAGAATTCTACACTTATCTGTCTTTGGCCCAGGAGGGTGTTAATGATTTCTGAAATATATCTGCAGGATCTGATTTAGAGAGAGGGAGAAAGAAAGTGGGAATAAGAAAGTAGGATGGCCCCATAGTAGCCATTGTTATATACAATTCTTTTGAATTGTATATATTGAATTGTATATAATTCTTTTGAACTGTACATACTTGCACATTAATTTTGGGTGAAGATAGCTTTTGACTTGGCCTGTTGAGGATAAACAGTCTTAATCACCAGAGAAGAGACTGTCATGAGCTGTTGTTTTGACAGTCTCCAGCCAGTGCCAGCAAAAACATGCATGTATCTTGGAGCATTAGAGAAAAGCAGATCCTGGTGGAGAGCAAGAAAAAGAAAGTATTTTCCTTGTTTCCCTTCATTCACTTATTCATTCATTCACCAAACATTTGTGTGGAGTGCCTGCAATGAAGTAGGATGATGTTTCCAAAATCTAGTCCTAGGCAAACCTCCTAGAAGTAATATCATTATAGATTAATGGAAAATAAATATGATGATGAGTTGTT
Source organism: Talpa occidentalis (assembly GCF_014898055.3). Lineage (NCBI taxonomy): Eukaryota > Metazoa > Chordata > Mammalia > Eulipotyphla > Talpidae > Talpa > Talpa occidentalis. The sequence goes on along the minus strand of NW_023601543.1, from coordinate 60,916,506 downwards.
CTATAAATTGACTAGGAGTTCTGTCTCTTCTCCTGTATACCATCCATATTTTACAATTCAGTGTCCTTTCTGGGATTTTACTCCTTTCTTTATACTGTGGTCCAGTTTTCCTTAAGGGATGTTTTATCTTTTATTGTTCCTATGCCTGATTACTTGTTCTTTCTCCCTTTCTACATTTTGCTCCTAGTACTTGATTGTAACCAGAGGTGGATTTACCAGGTAACTGATTAACTTTATGCTTTATGGCCTTACAACCAGAGGTACCTTCTGGTTCTTATTCTCAATGAATAACCAGGTCTATACTGAATCTTACTCATAATTTTACATTCTTTTTTTTTAAGAGGGTACCCCATTTATTGTTCATTTCCATTTGGGGGAAATAAAGAGCATTTCTTGCACAGTAGTTCACTTTCCTATTCCAGAAGCCAAGTAGTATATCAATGCCAGTGGGAAAGGCATGGTGGGACTTCTTCTAATGTCATCTTTATCAGTCAGGTTGGAGTGATTTTAATATCAAAACTGACCAGAAACGTTCCTTTCTGACTGTGGCACCTTCCCAGATGGCTCATAAACAGAAATGGATGCAAGTCTGACTTAAGATTAAACTCTGGGTGCAGATTAGGTGTTTTGTGAGCAGGTGAGAAGGATCGCTTCCCAAGCATTCCTGAGAACTCAAAAACACATCATCTCTGTGTTTGCTTAGTAGTATCCCATAAGTTACTTAACAGTCACTATTTCAGTTTTAAATGTTTTTGGATTTTTTTTTTAACTTTAGTCAGGACTTACACACTTTGGTATGTTACCCCCACACTTATAGTAAATGGCCAATACTTAACATCTGCATTATTATCTTATTATATAACAAAATAGCTTCCAGAAGAGTATAGATTCTTAATGGCATTCCTCAAAATCAATTCCTATTAACAGAAATATCTTTCATTTTAAATAATGATCTTTGACTACATAAATAATAACATTTCTCTATATTTGTAAGTAGTATACCTTTTATATATTCTGGCCCTTATCCATCATCCACCATCTAGCACCTGTTTCTTTTCGAAACTCCTTTAATGTTTCCTGTGAAATTATTGGATTCTGAACTTTTACAGCCAACACTGATTGCTCCTTTTCTATCCCTTTCATTTTGCACATATTCTTGTGAACTCCTAGCTTGGAAGTGGCCGGAGGCTCAAACGTTCATCAGTTTTAGGCTCTTAGGCAAACTCTTCCTCCCTTATCCTAGGAGTTAGACTTTCCCTTATCTGTAGAAGGCTCTTAAGTCTCTAATTTGGATTCTTTTCCTTCTCTGAACTCCTTTCTGGTAGCTTCTGTGCTTCCACATATTTCACTTGAATGTCTTCTTACTTCATATTCTACTTGTCCAAAAGCTACTTTCCTTGTCTTCCTAAGTTCCTTGACTCGGTTCTTGGCACCACCATTCTTTTCATCCTTTTCTTTCATCTTCTATACCCAGTCAACAGATCTTTGTAAGTCATCTTTTGGGCTATTTCTTTTCTACATTTGCAGAGACTCCCCAGTCATCTGGCCCAATTTTGTTGGACAAGTAGCATTTCCTACTATCCCCAGTATAGACTTGACTTTTAGTCACACCACTCTTGTCTTCAGTGGTACACCAGGTTTACATTGTCCTGCCATTCCTTTCCTGTTTTGGTTTTTCTTAATATGGAAGTGCTTCTCTGTGACTTTTTAGTCCCATGCATTCTTCAATCCCTGATTAAAGATCCTTTTCTTGATCACTCTGACCCCTCTTGACTCCTGTCTCCTCTTACAGAGCTTGTGATCTCTAACAATTCATACTTATTTTCTGTCTCTCTTTTTTTTTTTTTGTGGGACCCTCTCTGGTGGCCGGGGATGGAACTGGCGCTCAACCTCTGCGCTACCAGGGAGGCCCTCTGTCTGTTTCTTGATGTTACTTTAAGTAGAATGGTTCAGTCACTAACTTTACATGCTAGTTCTCATTCATGAGCTGACACAGACATAACAAATGAGAGAAAACCAGTAGTAAAAGAATTTCAAATCTGCCTTTCACTGAGAATTTCTGAATTGGCTTTCTTTAGGGAGACAAATAAAGCCCACCTCCAGAGGACAATGCATGCATCAGTCTCAGGCCAAAAGGGGTTGAAAAAGTAGACTATCCGATTATTTCACTAAGCATAATACCCTCCAGTTACACCCATGTTGTTGCAAACTGCTGGATTTTCTCTTAAAAAACAAACAAATGAATGAACTAACAGAACTGAACTTGTAGACTATGTAGCCAAATAGTGGTTACCAAAATGGGAGGAGGGAAGGAAGTGGAGGGGGGAGATCAGGTAAAAGTGGTCAGCTGTTATGGGGAAGGGTAGAATTGGACTTTTAGTGGTGAACTTAATGTAGTATATACACATGTTGATTTATAATGATTTGTAATGCTGTCTACCTCAAACTTTTGTAGTATTAAAATATTATGTTACTTCAATAAAAAATAAAAAGAAAAGAATGTATTTACAAATTTAAAAAGGCATTCTAATCCAATCATGTAAGATTTTAATTCTCTTGGCATTATCTCCTTAGTGATTGGCTGTAGCTTTGAACATATCTAGGGAAAAGCAACTCATAAGTGAGGTGGTTCTAATGCCTAAACTCATTAAAGCATTTTAGGAACGTCTACCATATGCGAGACAGTGGCTAGATCAGGGGGAAAGCATATGTGAGATGAGTAGGTAGTGTCCCAGGGCATAAGATGCCCCATCCTCTTGCAAGTAGTAGTCAGGTGGGAAAATAATTGACATTAAACTGGTGAAAGAAATAATAATGTTATGAATTGAACAAAGTACTGGGACCTTGAGAGAAAAGGTAGAATTTTATTTGGTAGGGATAAGGGGACTGAAAAAAAAAACATATCCAACAGGAGAGACTGGAAGAGTGCAGATATGGCCATTAGCAGTGTCTGATATAAGCCCCTGGCAAGCATTTCAGGGAAGGAAAATAGTTGCCTATTATGCCTGTAAAGATGTGATCCCAGTAGCTGTTGAGATGACCCCCATGCACCACATCCTCTCTTGACTTTTGTGCCTGTGAGTGTGAACAGTGAGTGAGTGCACAGTGAAAACACTTTAGTCACAATGCTGGACAGTCCTGGGTAATTAGAGGGTTTTTCCATTTTTTAAAAAATTAAATTACAAGTCATTTAAAAAAAGAAATTATTTCCAAATAGCATCTAAGTAATAGAACTCCCTTTTATCTTCAGTGAGCTAAGCTCCACTGAAAGAATTGAGTATACTAGCTGCCAAGAGCTTGCTGCTGTATAAATTCAGCAAGGATCGATTCTTTCTCATCATCTGAAATGGAAGAGCCATTTTGCAAGATTGACTAATGTTCTGAATTCCAACATTTGAGTCCACAACATACCACAATTTCCCTTTTTGTTATAATCACCCTGAAGAATCACTTCTGCTAGGATCATTGTAGGCATTAAAGCCTTGAACTCGGCAGCACATTATGTGTGGTTTTGTAATGATTAAGAAACGCTTATGTTAAAAAACATACTTCTTGTTTTTGGTGCCTTAGTTATTTTGATACTCTGAGGTTCAATGCAGGGTAAGCATTAATTTTCTGCTTTTTAGGATACTACTTTGCCCCTTTTGTATTTGGTTTCTTTTTTTCTTTTTAAAGATTTATTTATTTATGCATACAAGAGCTGGGGTACAGGCCAGAGATGTGGGGGGTGAGAGGATTCACCAGAGACAGAGTAGGGAACAAGACAGGCAGACTGACTGAAATACACTGCTGAGAGGAGCAGCAGGCAATATAGGAGAGGTCTGTCTCGTCATGTGGGTTGCTCCCTGGCTGACCGGGGATTGAACTTCTGCTGCAGAGGCTGCGGATTGCTTCACAGTGTGGTGCTTAACCCCTTGCGCCACCAGGGAGGCCCCCTGTATTTGGTTTCTTAAAAATAAGATAGGATGGTTTTATCTTATTAACTTTTTTAATGTTGAACAAAGGACACATGAATTATGCTTTTTCAGGTTCTCATTTTTTTGATATCTTCATGGTTGTGTGAGCTTTTGGATATATCTGACATTTAATGGGTAGTTGTAGCATTTGACCAATACTTAGATCATGTGAAAAATATATTTAACAATAGATCTATATAATATGTAAGTTATATACCTATTATATAACTATAGTGTAACTGACTCACAGAGACCTATAATTGAGATAAAAGGAACGTGGAAGCCTGTTATTGTCAAGTATTGGTTCATAACAGTCATCGTGCAGGTAAGGTATTTACATATTTTATATTTGAAAAATCTTTTTTTTTTTTTTAGGGGGAGGGAAAGTTTATTGCTCCCAGGCAGACCTCTTGCTAGCATTTGAATTAGGTGTATCCAGAAATATTGAGGTTGTATTGTAGTTTTAGATCACATACAGAGGTTTACAACAATGTCCAGCCCTGTGATATCGAAAGTGTGGACACAGTCAGCACCTGTTTGAAGAATTTAGTTCATGTATGAGATGAATTTCATAATGACAGTTACTTTTTGTTTTAAGTTTGATTAGAACTTCTCAGGATGAATGAAAAGTAGTTTAGTTACATTTTTAAATGTTAAAAGGTTTGAGACAAGTTAATCTTTAGAAATCTTTAGAATTTTTTAAATTTTATTGTGAAAAATGTTTGCATTTTCCCTTGGATGTTTTATTTATTATGTTGTCATGTACCATTATGAATTATGAATTAGGACAACTTAATGTCTTTGAACCATGGTTTTGTCATTTGTAAAATTAAAGTTTGGATTAAGTTATATTTAATGTATCTTCCAGTATCATTTTTAGTAATTACTTGGCTTTGTAAAATTTTGTCTCAACAACTTTCTCTTTTGGAGCCCTCTTCGACACTTTTTTCCCATCCATATTGCATCCTGGAAATGGTTTGCATCATCTCATGCTACACTAAATCAGGATCTGGGCCTCTTATACCTTCCCTGTGGCGCCTATGAGACTTAGTAAAAAGAGGCCTTTTCTATTTGTTGCAGCACCAAAATAAGTAAGATCTCACTTTCTAGTAATGTGTAATCGATTGATTAGGTAAGAGGGTCAATAAGAACATAAAATCCAGATGATAAGGTTTGAGAGTTTTATTACATATTATTCATGTTCAAGTGTCACAATATTACAGTCTGTAAGAGCTCAAAGGGACTGAAATGGAGGTTCAAATAGATAAGTGAATTACCAAATGCCATAAAAATTCTTAATGACATAACTTGACCTTAAACTCTTAAAATATTGACCTCCAGGACAGTGCTCCTTCTATACCTCACTCCGCTGGGCCTGCTTTATAAGCTCTTTCATTGAACTGCAATAAACTATATTATTGCTTTACTTTGCAGTCTGATGATCTAAAACTAGTGACTTTTGTTTCAGTTATATTTTAGAACATGTTATTTGGGATGGTACTGCTTCATGAACATTTAAATTAAAAAATATGGGGCCTCCCCAGTGGCGCAGTGGCTGAACGCTGGGCTGCGAAGCTGCCTGCAGCCTTTACAGCGCTGGTTCCATCCCTGGCTGCCGGTGAGGGTCCCACATGGCACACAAACTCTCCTGCCATGCCCGCTGCTCCCCTCAGCAGTGTACTTCGTCAATCTGCCTGTTCTGCTCCCCGCTCTGGCTCTGGTGAATTCTCTCACCCTCCCGTCCTTCTGACTATACCCAGTGCTTGTATAAATAAATAAATTAAAAAAAATAAATTAAAAAATATGGGGCACCCTGTTAGGTCAAATGCCATTCATATGATATATTTCCTCCTTTTTTAAAAAATTGCAAGGAAGATGAGCTTTCAGGTCATTGTTTCCATATTAAATAAGTTCACTGTGAGCTACTGCTTAAGTTAAAGACCCCCTTTATTGCATGTATTTGTTCTTTCATTCATATATTCTTTCATTTAATGAGTGTTTGTTGATTGAGTACTCATTATGTGCCCTGGACAAAAATTTATGGGTTTTGCACTCTGTTTTCCTGCTTTAGGAACAGTTGCTTCTAAAACTTCAATATGAGTTTGTGTTTGACTGTACTTTTCCTGTTCTTGGAGTATTCAGTCCAAGAGTCCAAATGTTTAGTTACATGAGAATTCTGTTGACCAGAGACCATTAAATATAAAATTAACTTTAAAAATTTGGTATGTGACGTGCACTATACACATTCCTTGATGGTGATGAACATCAAATTTTGAGATATAACCAGGAGTAAGAGGAAGAATTAGGAGAGCCAAAAAACATAAGCTACACTCAAACTTGGCTTCACTGCTCTTAGCTTGTGCTCTAGACATTGCACATATTGCCCTTTTCATGGGAGTTTATGACTATAAATATTTAAACAATATTATAAGATGAAAAGAGCTTTCCCAAAATGTGTTTTGAGCCATATTCTTTTTTTTTTTTTTAAGGCAGAAGGTGGAGAAATGCAGAGTTAAACAGATCTCTTTACTGCACAACTTATCAGGGCCTGTAATATGCCATTGTGTGCCACACATACCTCAGAAGGAGAAATAGCATGAGATGTTCTAGTTTCCATGAACATTGATATTTTTCCCTGGAGCATCCTGAAGACTGATGGTCCATAAAACATTTCGGAAATAACTGCTTTAAATCATAGCACATCTTAGAGTACAGAATCTGAGAACAGCAGTGTGGAGTGCCCTTGGTGTATTTTAATGAAAGAATTGGGCAAATAATGAATTAAGGGGTAATTGCATTCCCTAACTTGGGTGAGATCCATTTATCTAAAGTGAAGATGAATGTTGAACAATAATCAAATAAATTAGGACTGTCTAGACAACCAGTCTGTCCAATTCAGTGCAAATTGAAGTTAATTGTTAGCATTCATCTATTTATCATTTGAGACAGCACTTTTTTTTTAACTTATCAAAGGGATTTTGCATTTTCAAAAGCAGAGAATTATTTCTTTGAAAGGAAGCACAAAACACAGATGGATATAGGGATAGAGAGGTAGATGGGAATGGTTATATAAAACAGGGGCAAGTTTTTGAGCACATTGGTATTTTAGGATTTGTTTTGCTAAAAAACTCAGTACTGGTTTAAAGGCCAGAAAATGTACTAGTAGTATTTAGAATCTGCTGACTTATTTAGGCATAAAGGTTAGAATGATCTGGCGCCCTATCCTTGTTATCTTTCTTTGTTGTTTGAGATAAATATAATCTGACACTTAAACTTCCCTGTGCCCCTCATCCAGGTTAGCATGGTCTTGTTTTCTTGTGTTTCTTCTATTCATTGCAGCAAGCATTTGAGTACCTGCAACATAGGGATGCAAAAGTATCTACAAATTTCTCTTCTTAGGAAGGTCATCGTAAAAGATAAGAGGCTGATCTCTGGGCATAATGACTTGGACAAGAGTAACTATGGTTGTAGTGGTAGGACGTGATCAGATCCAGAACATATTTTGAGGCTATAACCAACAGAATTTGCCCATTGAGTGAATGTGGTGTGTGACAAAAAGAGAGGACTCAAGAATGACTCAGAGGGTTTTGATCTGAACAACTGGCCATTTACTAAATTGAAAAGAGCCAAGAGAAGAATGAATTATGGGGAAATGTTGAGTGTCCTCTTTTATACATACTGAGTTTGCCTTTATGACCCTATTTTCCTGGAAGCTTCATTCTGCTGAGGGGCATATAAGCAATTTAGACTATACAAAAAATGTACACATCACCATCTGGTGTGTATACACACACAAACATATATTCATCATCTGGCACAAAATATTTATAATGTGCCAGGTGGTGATGTGTGCTAAAAAGAAAAAAATAAAGCCGGTAATGGGGACAGAATGTGACAGATGATGACTGTTGCTTGTCTGTATTGACAGTGGGGTTATTGGACATTTTTTGTAAGGAATGTACTACATTTCAAGGTTTGTTCGTTTTTTTATTTTTATTTTTTTCCCAACCACTTTGGTTTGTACTTTCCCCAGGACTCCAATGCAAGAGAGGCTGGTGTTTTATTTATTTGTTTGTTTGTTTTTTTAAAGATTTCTTTATTTATACAAGCACTGGGTACAGTCAGAAGCGTGGGAGGGTGAGAGAATTCACCAGAGCCAGAGTGGGGAGCAGAGCAGGCAGACTGATGAAGTACACTGCTGAGGGGAGCAGGGGGCACGGCAGGAGAGGTCTGGGCGCCATGTGGGATCCTTGCCGGTGGCCGGGGATCGAACCAGCACTGCAGAGGCTGCGGACAGCTTCGCAGCCCAGCGCTCAACCACTGCGCCACCAGGGAGTCCCTCAAGGTTTGTTCTAATGAGAAAGTGGAGATACCGTCAGATCATTTGTTGTAGAAGGAAAATCAGAAATTGAACTGGACAGGGTGACATGAGTCAAATGGATGGTTTTCTTTTTTCCCTAAATAGAGCAATGCAAATATACTTGAAGAAGTAAGGTAAAGGAAAGGGCCTTGGCAAGGTAGAGAAGGCCGGGATAAGCTAGGTTCCACAAATGTCAGGATAACAGGATTATCTCCTTACAGACCTTTTTCTTTTAAACAAATATTAACCCCTTCTCCAGGTGTGCTGTTAACATTAAATCATTTTCTATGTTTTTCTATGTGGACAGCAGTCATGTCAAGGTATTAGAAGTACGGTGCACTCTGTGAGAACAGTTTCCACAGGCAGTGGCTTTATGAGGCTGGAGCTTGGTTTGAGGTTGCCATGACAATACTGATACCAGCCTCATATATTGTCTACAGGCTCTGCTGATTTAATAATAACCAGGACTAATATTGCCTGAATTCTCAAATAAGGTGTGCTTTTTACAGACTTGCACTTTTTTTTTAACCTCTCCAATCCATTAACCAACTTTATTTATGTTTCTTTAAAACTCAAATGTTTAAAAAGGGAGAAATCAGAATAGAAATTGTATTGTTTTAAACTTATCATCCTTATTTAAAATACTTAATGCAAAGTGATTAATGATTTGCTGGGGCCATGAGCTGCTGTTTTCCTCTTTTCAGGTTTTTGCATTTTGAAAATGATGAGATCTTTATTTAACAATAAGGCCTAACAGACTCTCAGTGAATATAACTTCTCTGGGCTGTCTCATAGAAAACCACAGAACATTCAGGAGTCCTGGGCTCCCTCCTTCCTAATGATCAGGGAGGGGAGGACCTCTCAGTGCAGGTGAAGGACATAGTGTTTTTTGCTAGTGCCCGCTTAGACCTCTTCTCTAAAACACTCCAGTGGGAGAACCACAAACTTATGACACTAGGACATTTGAAAGTCTAGGACACCTTTCCTAGGTGAGCCTTGATTCCCTGCAACCTAATGGATCTCATACACTTGCTGATATAATAGGCACTCTGCCCCCTCTCTGACCTCCTTTTTTTTCTTTTTCTTTTTTTCTTAAGATTTATTTATTTATGCATGCAAGAACTGGGGTACAGGCCAGAGGTGTGGGGGTTGAGAGGGGAACAGAGACAGAGTGGGGAACAGAACAGGCATATTGACTGAAATACACTGCTGAGGGGAGCAGCGGGCAAGTCAGGAGAGGTCTGCTGCACCATGTGGGTGGCTCCCTGGCCTGGGGTCGAACTTGTGGTGCAGTGGCTGCAGATAGCTTCATAGGTTGCATCTTAACCCCTTGCGCCACCATGGAGGAGGCGCTATGAATGAATTTCAATTATATTTTTTTTCTGTTTAACCAAGAGCATTTTTTAAAAGATATATTTACTCATGCATACAAGAGCTGGGTGTGTACAGGCCAGAGGTGCGGGGTGGAGGAGGGGCAATGAGAGGATTCATCAGAGACAGAGCGGGGAACAGAACAGGCAGATTGACTGAAGTACACTTCTGAGGGGAGCAGTGGGCGAGGCAGGAGAGGTCTGCTGCGCCATGTGGGTTGCTCCTTGGCCAACTGGGGATCGAACTTGTGCTGCAGAGGTCACGAACAGCTTCATAGGTTGCGTCTTAACCCCTTTCGCCACCAGGGAGGCCCATTTTTTTGTTTTATTTTTTTCCATTGTTCTTCATTTTTATACAATATATGCTTTCTCATCTCGGTTATAGTCCCTGTGAAATTCCCACCACCAATTCACCCGTGTACCCTCACCATAGTCCCTGTGCTCTTCCCACCCCTGTTTTAATCCTACTCCCTTCTCCCCCGCTGCAGAATGTCACTGGTTTATAGTTGCTTGTTGATTTTGATTTTCACTTTATTATAATTACTTTTTTCCCCCTGATCCCTTATTTGGATCCTCTACATTACTCCTATGAGTGAGACCATCCAGTATTTTTCTTTTTCTTTCTGACTTATTTCACTGAGCATGATCCCTTCCAGCTCAATCCATGTTGCTGCAAATGGTATGAGTTTATCTTTTTGATTGCTGAGTAGTATTCCAGTGTGTATACATACCACATCTTCTTGATCCAGTCATCTATTTTGGGGCATTTGGGTTGTTTCCATAGCTTTCCTATTGTAAATAGTGCTGCTATAAACATAGGGGTGCAGGTGCCCTTTGGAATTAATGTTGTTGTGTCCTTTGGGTAGATACCTAGGAGTGGAATTGCTGGATCATATGGAAGCTACATTTTTAGCAGTTTGAGGAACCGACACACAGCTTTCCATAGTGGTTGGACCACTTTGCATACCCACCAGAATGTAGGAGAGTTCCTTTTTCTCCACATCCTCGCCAGCATTGTTGTTAGTTTTTTTGATATTGTGCCATTCTCACTGGTATAAGGTGGTATCTCATTGTGGTTTTGATTTGCATTTCCCTGATTACAAGTGATGTTGAGCATTTTTTCATATGCCTGTTGGCCATTTGCATTTCCTCTTTGGAGAAGTTTCTTTTTAGCTCTTCTGCCCATTTTTTGACTGGTTTGTTTACTTTGTTTTTGTTGAATTTCATCAGCTCTTTGTAGAACTTTGTGATCAGCACCTTATCATTAATGTTGTGTGCAAAAATTTTGTCCCAATCAGTGGGATATCTCTTTGTTTTGGTTAATGTCTCTTTTGCTCTACAGAAGCTCTTTAATTTTATATATTCCCATCTGTTTATCCTTTCCTTCACTAGCTTCGCTTTGGGGGACGTTATTGAGGTGTATGTCACATAGTATTTCACCTATTTTTTCTTCCATATATTTTATGGTTTCAGGTCTTATGTCTAGTTCTTTAATCCATTTTGAATTGATTTTTGTGCATGGCGTGAGGTAGTAGTCTAGCTTCATTTTTTTGACTCCTTACTCCTCCCAGCTGTTCTTCTGACCTGAGGCCAGGAATCTTCTTCACAGCTGAAGGTATGTGTTGGAGCCAGCTTTTACTGTCTGGTAAGGACTGATCCTGGTAAGGACTCATACCTCTTCCCAATTCCATGTTCTTTTTTTTCCATTTTTAAGAGAGGAATTTATTTTTTCATTTTTATTTTATTTTTTAATTTTATATAATTCTTACATCATTTTTCATTTTTGCACAATGTATGCATTTTCATTTTGGTTATATTCCCCATACAATTGCATCCCCCCCCTTATTTTGACCCTAGTCCTTCCTCTTCCTGCTCCTCCCCAGTGTAGTCTGGTTTATAGTTGCTTGTTGATTTTGATTTTTTCTTTGTATTAATTAGTCTTTTTCCTGGTCCCTTGTTTAGTTTTTCTAAATTCCTGCAATTCCATGTTCACTATCTTTTGTTGAACTTGAAATCAACTAAATCAATCAAATAAATCTTTTGAAAAATTATGGCAAAAGTCCCTAACCTGTGCAGTTGACAACTAAGATATGATTTGTTTTCTCTAAGTGATTGTTGAATTGTGTAGTGATGAAGGGAGGGTAGAATGCATGGTAGAATATACAGAATAAGAGCAAAAAAGAGTTGAGGGCTTACATCCTGAAGCAGGCATCTTCTTCATTTTTTCCATTGCAATCAACAGACAACAATAGTTTGTTATATTAGAAAATATTTTCTGGACCATTTTTCTGTGTTTTATTTATGACTTACTAGTTACTTGTTCAAATTGGTTTTGTTATTATTCAAATATAATGGCTTTTCTAATAGCATCTTGCTTCCATATTCTGTATTTACTAACCTTTGAATTACCATAGAAGTTTCTAATCAAATTCATCTTCACAATAAGCACTCAAAAACTAAAACATTAGTATCCCATTTATTCAGTATCTTAGAAAAACTGCTTTTCTAAATAGAATCTTTCCTTTTCAAATCCCAAGATCTTTTTAAGCCCATTTTTTCTGAAATTCTTTTGAAATATTTTAAATGTTTTCCTTCTCTCTCTCTTTTTTTTTTTTAAATAGAGGCATGCTTTATTTATTTATTTGTTTGTTTGTTTTTGTTTATACATGCACTGGGTACAGTCAGAAGTGAGGAAGGGTGAGAGAATTCACCAGAGCCAGAGCGGGGAGCAGAGCAGACAGAAGGACCGAAGTACACTGCTGAGGGGAGCAGCGGGCGGCAGGAGAGGTCTGCGCGCCATGTGGGACCCTCCTCCAGTGGCCGGGGAGCAGCCGGGGATAGAACCGGCCACCGCAGAGGCCGGTGGGCAGCTTCGCAACCCAGCGCTCAACCGTGCACCACCGGGGAGGCCCCTGTTTTCCTTCTCTTAAACTAAGAGTTTAAACTTCCTTTGCTGAGATACAACCATTTCCCTATAATGCAGAAACAACCATTCTTTGTCATCTTTTTAATTTCACTTGGTTATATCCTTAAAAGCCAAATTGCAAAATGATCTTTGTCACTGATGTGGTCATTGTACTGACTCAGCTAGCCCTGCTCCCCCTCCCCCTTTAACCTCTTGAGTGGTGTTTATTTTTTGTTGGCACTGAATCCCATTTATCAAACTGGCTTAGACTTACATATTTGGTTAGATTTTATGAGGCCAAGTGAGAAGTAAAACCCTTCACTTTTCAGAAGACTTTGTTGTGATCATATTAGGCACATGATTTTCTCATCTGGAATGTAGCGATAATGAATTCTACTTCAAGGGTCGGTTGGTAGAGGCAACAGGAAAGGCATGTATAATTGATCTGTAAGATATGCAGCACTATGCTAACTGGGAGGCTGTGGGGGCAGCAGGCAAACCTGCTGCAGGTCCTTCTGCTGCTGGAGTTCAGAGCCACTTCTGCTTCTCCTTAGGCAGCAGAAGGCAAGTTCCTCCTTCTTAGAAGTGGAGCCACCTGATTAATTCTAATAAACGTTTTTTATTTAATTAGTTTATAGTTAGATTTATTAAAAGGAACTGGCAAGAAACTAAACTAGGAGATAAACCTGAAGAAATAATCAAACATAGGAAAAAAGATTGATGCAAAAACATGTTTTTCATCATACCTCCATCCCTATTTTTCTGCAGTCAGCATAAGAAGCCATTGGCTTTGTGTCAGGAAATTCATTGCACCAAGTATTGCAGACACTGATGTGAATTTAAACTGTCATGGATACCTTTTTTTTTTTTTTAAGATTTATTTATTTATGCATACAAGAGCTGGGGTACAGGCTAGAGATGCGGAGGGCGGGGAGGGGGAGAGGATTCACCAGAGACAGAGTGGGGAACAGTACAGGCCGATTGACCGAAGTACACTGCTGAGGGGAGCAGCGGGCGAGTCAGGAGAGGTCTGCGCCATGTGGGTTGCTCCCCGGCCGGCTGGGGGATTGAACTCGTGCTGCTATGGATTGCTTCATAGAGCAGTGCTTAATCCCTTGAGCCACCAGGGAGGCCCTGTCATGGTTACCTTTCTTTGTGATTCGTTGCATACATAGATCTTTGGATGTCAGCAGTGTAAGGGTACATTGTTCTCATATGGGTCAGAAGTGCATACAGATGTTAGCAGGTAGCTGTCTTGAGTATTACAGTTTAGAGCATGGTTCCTACTTTAGGTAAATTTGAATCTAATGGAGAAAACAAGGTCTTGCAAACATTTACTCCAGATATAAATCATAAGAGGTGATTAAATAGAATTTTTAATTCAAAAAAAGAAAAACCAGATATACTGAGACTTGGTGTAGCTAGGGGAAATTTCCAAGAAAATACACTCTTCTGTTTATACAATCAGGGTTCCTGGAAAAGGGTATGATAAGGGTTGATACCGGGCTCTAGTAAATTCACTTAAATTGGACTGATTATCACCAAAACCAAAGTATACATGTAAACAAAATTACATTTTTTTCTGTTAACAATCCGATGATATAGTTATGATATATACTATATTTGTGATAATAAAATTGGTGACTCAATTACAGTCAATTTATTAGAAAGAGGGCAAAATCAATGGATTGTGTCTGTTGTACTGTATTATTTTATGTGCAGATCTGGCTAAATCTTGGATGTTTCAGATGAGGAGATCAAGAAGATGTGTATGTATACAAAAAGAAATACTACTCAGCAATCAAAAAAGATAAACTTATGCTATTTGTGGCAACCTGGATGGAGCTGGGAGGGATTATACTCAGTGCAGTAAGCCAGAAGGAGAAAGATAAATACCAGATGGTGTCACTTATCTGTGGAATATAGAGATACCCAAACAGAGGGTCAAGCTGAGAGAGGAGGCATCCAACAGAGGAGGGTGAGAGGAGGGATGAAAACTTGGGTGAGGGGGAGAGCATAACGCATTCTGGCAGAGGACTGTGGGTGCTTCGATATTGGGAAAGCTATGATGACCACACCTAAGGGGAGAAATCCTCTATTGTCAGAATATTAAGAGATGTAAAACAATGGTACTTCATTAATAAAAAAGATAAAATCTTGGATGTTTCATGTTTAGACATTAATTATTTCTCTGTCTTGTTTTCTCTTTAGGGCTGTCGGCTGCCAAACTTTTAGCTGAACATGGCACTAATGTTTTGGTCTTAGAAGCCCGTGACAGAGTTGGTGGAAGGACATATACTGTGAGGGTAAGTGACTTTAATACTTACCTTAATATAATACCTTACACAAACTAGAAGTGGAGCCATTGGACTAAAAGAGAGCTGCAGTTAAGCCATTCAAGTTCCATAGCCTTAAGCTACTCCATGAAATAAGTGTTCATTCTTTTTCTCTTCAACAAACATTGAATGAGAAATGATAGCCTCTCACTTTTGGTACCTTACATTCTAGTGAAGAAAGTTCATGTGAACAAATAACTTCAGTACAGTATCATAGTTTCCATACTTGAGACCTCAAAGAGTGTCTTGCATCTTGTGTCTCAAATGGGGTGATGTTTTGGCTGGATTCAAAGTGACTACACACATCCCCCCTTCCCCCCCCCACACCCCTTCAAAGCATCAGCTAGGTAGTGAAGAATCACTGGGCAAAGATCAGGAAAGATTGATTTACTTTCTCTCTGGGCGTGGAGGAGTGGGAGTTTGCCTACTGCTGAAGAAACAAGCAAAAAGGCTAAGTAGTTCTTTCAAAAGTCTTAAAAATCTAGGACAACAGAGGGTTAAGTTCAGAGCCCTCCAAAGTGTGCATATAGAGGGAGGTGTTGGTAAACTCCTTGTGCTTTGGGTTGGGCAATATCCTAGGACTAAGGCCTAAGAAAACTCAGCCACATTGCCTTTCAGCCCAGCTTCAAAGCTTCTCAGGCACAGAAAATACAATGAAGTTACCTAGGATTTTTAGCATCTCCAGGTGCTGGACAGGGAAGACATAAATCTTCTCTGAGAAAGATATCCCCCTCCTAGGATTCAGATTATATCTGTATTTTACAAGGAGAAAAGGCAACATGAATGAGAACTAGTGTAAACAACAAAATAGAAACAGACTTACAAGAAGTTATCACACATACACAGAGGATTTGTAACTCACCTCTATTCAATTACTAAATCATTGGGAAATGTGTCACTAAAAATGCTGGAAAAAGTATAGAATTGTATTTGAGGAGGAAAGTAAACAATTTCAGTTTATGAAAGAAGGTTTGCATATTTTTAAATAATCTGTCAGATATATGAATCTTTTTATACTTTTGTGGACTCTTTTCCCATGATGCATTCTTCCCTGTGTTTAAATTTGAATTAAGAGCCCATTTATGTGACTGATTTAAGATTTCGTCTGGGGAAAATCAGAGAATTAGGGCCAATAAATCTCAAGGTGGCTCCCTCAGTCATAACTCCCCCCATAAGCACAGATAATAACCTTTGAAACGATTGAAAAAAAAATACTTGAAAAGGATCTAGATCAGCAGGATATCCGACAGTGTTCTTTATTCTTTTTGCATGTCATTGTTGAGTTGGCCTCACCAATAATTATACAAATGGGGTTGATGAATGAAGTGAAGTGTGTATACTGGGTTGTGCCCAGTTTTTGAGTGGATGAAAAAGAATTTCCATTTCAAATTTCACATTAGAAGAGTTATGTAAGGTATATCTAAGTTCTAAAAAATAAATGTTTTTTATAAGATACAGAAAACAAAACAAAAAGTTATAGAAAACGTTTTTCACATTTGAACTAAAGTCTTCTGACTACTTTTCTCTTTCTACAGAATGAACATGTTGATTACGTGGATGTCGGTGGGGCTTATGTGGGACCAACCCAGAACAAGATCTTACGATTATCGAAAGAACTGGGTTTAGAGACTTATAAAGTCAATGTGAATGAACGACTGGTTCAGTACGTGAAGGTAAGCCTAATGTTTTGCTCCCATGACCAGTGTGGGGGAGGACATTGCATTTGGAGACACATTTGGTTTTGTTTTCAATTATTTGTTTTTTCTCAAAACAATCATAAAAATAGTCTCTAGGCTTGAAACTAATATTCTGCCTTTCTTTTCTTTCTGAAAAAATCCTTGTGGACTCTTGGAATTATGTGGTCTTCAAAGGCTGCACCTGTACTCCTAGCCCAACTAGAGTAGGGGATTAGGGATGGGAGGCTGTCAGCTTCTTTCCCTCCCTCCCTATAATACATCTGCATGGACATGGGGATGGAGGTAAGGTATCTGCAACACACACACACAGAGTCCCAAGCAACTCCTGAAACCTCTCTGTGGCAATTCTAAGGCTCCAAGTAACAAAATATTTTGAGGCCACTTTTTAAGATTTTGAATGGGTTATTCAGCCTCATTTTTAACCTGATATTTCTTAGCATGTTTTGGTAATTTTCTCTGTACCCAGCCTTGACTTTTGGAAAGTCTAGCTGGGTTGTGCCGTTTCCTACTGTTTAAACAAGAAATTGTTTAAACTAACTGCTGATATCCACTCAAACAGCAGCTGTTGCCGGTGTTATTCTTTCTCACTGAAGCCAAACATGGAGCCCCTGGAGTTTGGAAACGTGCGTTAAGAAATCAAGTTTCTGATCTGATGTTATAGCCCACTTCCTAGAACTAGCTGCCTTTGGTCAGGAGTCATTTACTCATTCTAAAACCAGAATTCCCATGCCAGTAACCACTTCATTTCTTTTTTTTTTAATTAATTTATTTATTTATACAAGAATCCGGGTACAGTCAGAAGCGCAGGAGGGTGAGAGAATTCACCAGAGCCAGAGCGGGGAACAGAACAGACAGAACAATGAAATACACTGCTGAGGGGAGCAGCAGGTGTGGCAGGAGAGGTCTGCGCGCCATGTGGGACCCTCACTGGGGCTCAGGGATCAAACTGGTGCTGCAGAGGCTGCGGGCAGATTCGCAGCCCAGCCCTCAACCGCTGCACCACCAGGGGAGGCCCAACCACTTCATTTCTAAATAGGCACTTCTACCCTGCACTCCATCCCAGGCTATAATATAATGTGGGCCTGGCACCTTAAGGAGTCTGGAGCTGAGAACATTTGTGGTATATGCAAATTGGTTTCCAATCAGTGAGATGGGGAGTCTTGGAAAAATGTGATGGTCAGCGGGGATAAGGGTGCTTGAGAGAGTCTGGCAATGACGTGAAAAAACAAACCAGTAGCCTTTAGAAAAAGCGGTTTGGATGTCAGGGGGAGGTGAGGAATGAAGAAAGTACTAAAAATTGTGCAACGCGTTTGTGTTTAGGAACACTGGCTTCAATAGGCCACAGTTAAAAAAGGGGGAAAAAACCCCTTGCTTTCCCACTTTCTCTTTTCACTGCATGGTATTTTCCTGGACAAGTAAGTGATAACAATGGTAAAGATAATAGTGCTGATATTTATTGAGTACTTTTATGTTTATTGGCACATTTATTGTAGGGAGAGAAAACAAATCCTTTGGACTCAACTATTGATTAAACAGTTTCATAAATTTACTCTCCAGTCCAACTGGGAAGAAAATGAGTCTGATGATTATCCTGGAATCTAAGCAGGCTTGTGCTTAGAATCTTCTTTCTCCCTAACAGTCAGGGGCTGAGGGATATTAATTTTCCCTGGGGGTTCACAATAAACAACTAAGTGCTTTTTACTCACAAATTCATTAAATTTTTATATCCACCCCGCTAGACAGGCATGAATATCCCCATTTTACAGAGGGGGAAACTGAGGTTCAGAGAAGTAAAATGATTTGCCAAGGCTCTAAAACTAGCACAGTCTGCCCACTCCAAATGCATGCTCTTCATGATCCCAGTGTATAGCCTCAGAATGAAAGGAGGTCCCGAATAGAAGTGTGCTGGACCTCCAATATTTCCTTGCTAAACCCAGACTCATTGGAAGAGATAGCTCACCATGTATCTCACCGAAGCCCAGCTCAGATAATGAATAGTTATTTAAAGAGTGCACATCTTTCACTGTCTTATTCTTCTGCCCCTTCATTGTGCCTTTATGTACATTTTAAAAGGGAAAATCTGGAAATTTGTACCTATGTCCTCAAACTAGGTACCTGCTAGTCTTCTAGATATCCACTCTCAAGCATGAGGGTGAGGTGGGATTTTGAAGGTGGCACCCTGCCAACTTTTGCAAGTAATTCAACTCCTCATTGTTCTTGATACAGAGGTAAGGAAGGGGGCAGTAACATGAAAAGGTGCTACTTGAGAATTCTGACTTTTCCTGAAAGTTGTTGGTGACCATGGCATGCTTGTTCAGCCTTCCTGACAGGTCTTAATGAGTTAAGTATCATTAGCTTGTGTTTTGTGATCCCTCTGGAATCTTCTAGGCTTCTTGGGGAACCCCACTTTCAGAAATGGAGTTGTGATCATTCCATACTTTGGGAGTCCTACTGCAGGCATTAGTGGAGGAGGAACTCATGGAAAAGCTTAAGCAAATGTTACATGCCCCATCAAGTGCCTAAGTAAGGAAAGAGAAACATTAAGAGTAACTTCCAAGGTCACTTTCTCTGTGGCTGCTGCTGAGACCCTTTCTTTAAGATTAGGGTGGTACATCATTGATAGTTCAGTTCCTAAGGAAAAGCACAGGTTCTGGTGGCCAGAGCTACTCAACTCTCACTGTATTTTTTCTTTCACAAAAATACAGATCTTTGCCATTTCAGGGCTATGCATGTCAACACAATAGTAATGATACTTGTTCATGATTATTGAACATGCAGCATGTGGCAGGCATAGTGCTATGACTTCTGTGTCACCTGCAGCTGGGACAATAAAAAACAAATTGAAATCATGGCCATAGTGATTGATCCCTCAAGGTCAGCTGCATTCCCATATAATGACAGCCCTAACCCTTCTTGACTGAGTTCCTAGCACGCTCCAGGCTGCCTTTACCTTCATTATCTCACCTTATCCCTTCTGGGAGAGACTATCTGTATCTATCTACTTCCATCATAGAAGGTTCATATTATTATGATAAATTCATTAATCAGTTATTAGTTTACTGGACAAGCTTCTCTGTACCAGATATTGTTACAGGCAGGACATACAATGGTGGACATATGATCAAAATTTCTGCTGACAATGGAGCTTGTGAACAAGTGGACATGTGAAAAATCACAATAAATAAATAATATTAGCTAGCATTTCTGCCTGTATCCTTCATGGATCCTGTAAATAGAATTCTTATTCTAATTCTGCTTTAGTAGATCCTGATTTCTATATAATAAATTCTTAACTGGTTTTTACAATAAGCGGGTTTTATGTCGTGCATATGATACAATTGGTGAGATTATATTTGATTTTTTAAATTAATATAAATTAATAATGTGGTATTTAACCTAAAAGGTAGATTTGAAGTTGCATCAGTTATATATGTTTAAAATGTTCTTGTTACCAGTTTTTTCCCCTCAGATTTTGTCAGTTGCTTATTTATGTAATTTTGTGAGTACAGCTTCACATCTCCACATGTTTCACTTACCTTCTACTAAAACTTCAGTGCCAATGTCATTATCAATTCTTTTCCTTTGGATGGCGTAAGTGAAGCAAGTGTCCTGAATTCCTCTTGAATTGACTGATTGATTATTTGCATTAGTAAATAATGTGCACCGTTATTACAGTCATTTGATGAGCTGAGTTTCATTGAGTTTTGGAGACTTTTTGCAGTTCCAGGTCTTGGAGAAAGAGGAGGAAATGCTTGATTTCCCCCCTTTTTTTTCTTTCAGTGTTTTCCTGCTGGTCGTAGTAATGCAGGTAGGGTGAGGGGTGTGGAGAGGGAGAACACTGTCAGAGATGGAGCAAGGCATTTTGCAGGAGCTGCTTTGAAAGAGAAATTGACATATTCATGCATTCCCTCTTTCTCCCTGTTTTCACATCCTCTCTAAATTAAAAAGCAAACAAAAAAACCAAATATACCACACATTTGTTTTTGGAGAATGGTGTGATAAAAATTTATTTAAAACAGTGTAGGCTTTACTGATAGTAATAGCTAAGCAAGCTATTTTTCCTTGTATTGATTCTGTTCTTCCCACAGCCATTTACTCACGGTTTCTATGCCAACGGCCGATAGCAAAGGCTTTTCAAATGGGTGTGTTCTGGAATACCAAGCAAATTCTTGTTGTTGCTAAGAGGTGAACTTTGTTTTAGCTAGCAGGCTGTGTTGAAAGCAAAGGATATGTTTTTTGTTTGTTTTAATGCTTGCCAGATATAATTGCATCTTTGACCCCATGCTTGTAATAGAGTATTTCTTTTGGTTTAGGGACATATATGTTAACCGCTTTTGATACCTTTCCAGGTCAACTCACAAAGTGTTTCTTTTGTCTTCAGAGAAAGTTACACTTTTTTGTTAAGGATTGATTTATTTATGCATACAAGAGCTGGGGTACAGGCCAGAGGTGTGGGGGGTGAGAGGAGTCACAAGAGACAGAGTGGGGAACAGAACAGGGGAAATACACCACTGAGGGGAGCAGCGGGCGAGTCAGGAGAGGTCTGCTGTGCTATGTGGGTTGCTCCCTGACTGGCCGGGGATCGAACTCATGCTGCAGAGGCTGCAGATTGCTTCATGGTGCGGTGCTCAACCCCTTGCGCCATCAGGGAGGCCCCTGAAAGTTATACTTTCAATCCCTCTCAGTAGGAACTTTAAACGCCAAAAGTGTTTTCAGGTCTTGTAGGGATATTGTCTGTCATGTCTTTCTCTTAATCACCTGAATTCATTCCTCCTGACTCCATCCCTAATGTGCCAACATCTGTTACCTCATTTGAGCTTCCCATTGAAGTTAGGTAGGGGTATAGTGGCTATTTACCTAATCCCACCCCAAATCTTACAGATGAGAAAAATTATGCTCAGGGTACTTGTGAACCAAAGTGAGTTTTTCCAGCTCTTGAGCCCACAGTTCTATGACTTACATTGTTCTTTATTCCCTGGGCAAATGTCAACTCCTGAACTTCTCTAATTGCTCTAAGAAATGTCAAAATTTACCTTACCCCAACAGGCTCTGGAGAATCTTACGATACCACTTTGGCAGTAGGGAAACTTACAGACCCAGGAGCATGTGTGGAGGGGGTGGTAACCCAGGAGTCATGGGGCATTGTTCACTGGAGTGGCTTCTTCTCTTCTCTTGCACCCCGACACACAAATCTGGAACCTCTCTGACCTTCAGCAGGCACCTGACTCCTGAGCCACCCTTAGACCAGTCTGGTAGGCTTAGCCGACTGGAACCACAGATGGATTCTACTACTGTGTTAAAATACTATGTCTAGAGATCTAGGGCATGGTTTGGAATTGTTGGTTATATATTCTTTTTCTTAAATCATTTATGGAAACTTCTTAGTCAAAATGTGAATGCGATATGAGTATTTTATTTTATGCTATTATACCCTGGCTAGTTTAAAAAAGAAAACACAAGAGAGAATTTAAAGTAATTTGTATAAATTAGGATAGAAGATGAAAAAAACACAATTAGGTTAAGGAAGTGGAAGTAGAAATGGGCCTGTGCTCATGATAACAAATTCTGTTTGAATTATAGAAATGAGGTAGTACAATCAGGATTATTTGTTTTCTTCTCTAAATTACAGTTATGTGTAAGTTTTTAAAAGTAGAGACTGAAAATGTTTACATATTCAGTTTGATCTATAAGGTATTCAGTACAAAGATATATGGGTGTAGCTTATAAAAAATTCATCTTTAGCAATTCATTTTTTTTTTGCCTTCCATTTTGCAGAGACTTCATTTACTTCTTGTGGGTCATAGGAAGTCTTAATAACAGAAATTATTTTGAATGCCTGTACTAGTTGGAAAGCTATTTGGTCAGCCTTAGTAATTTTCTCTCAAATCCTCTTTTCTGTTTCCTATAAACCTACAGGGATAGATCTCAGATTTAGTTTCTTTTTTTTTTTTTTAAAGATTTATTTATTTATGCATACAAGAGCTGGAGTATAGGCCAGAGGTGTGGGGGGTGAGAGGATTCACCAGAGACAGAGCGGGGAGCAGAACAGGCAGATTGACCGAACTACACTGCTGAGGGGAGCAGCGGGCTAGTCAGGAGAGGTCTGCTGTGGCATGTGGGTTTCTCCCTGGCTGGCCGGGGGATCGAACCTGTGCTGCAGTGGCTGCAGACAGCTTCATAGGCTGTGTCTCAACCCCTTGCACCACCAAGGAGGCCCTCAGATTTAGTTTCTAAAAAATAACATTTTTACTCAGTTGAAGCAACAGCCCAACATATGGCTAAGTGAGTTTAATTATTAGATTTTCCCCTACCATTCTTTTCTTTTTTAAAAAAGGGGTAAAATACTTATGGCATAAAATGTACCATCTTAACCATGTTTAGGTGTGCAGTCCAGTGACAATAAGTACATTCACTTTGTTGTGATACCATCACCCATCCACAGAATTCATCTGCCTTCCCTTCATTTTTAATGGGGAGTAATTCACTATAAAAACACATCCTAATCATTGATTGAGAGGTAGTCTAGAGTCACACTCCCATCTTGGACTGGTCTTCATTAGCAGAATAGAAAGGCTGTTAGGTTATACACAAGAATTTTCATCACTTTGCAATCACTTCCTCAAGTGGGGCCTTGACATTTTGGTTAATGGAAAAGACTACTTTAGAATGGAATGAAATATTACATAACCAGCTTCCTCAAGTGATCTCTCTCTAGCCTCCATGATAACCCCACTCCTGGAGGTTCTGACCGTTCACCTTGAAATGCAGTGCTAATTTGAGGTTAAAATCTCTTTCTTCCCACACTTTACTTTCTAACTCCTCCCCACTCCCCCTCACTGCAGCCCTGACTCCCACCCCAAAACACATATGTTCTACCCCAACCAAAAGGCTTAATCATTGGTCCTAAACTTTCAAACTTTTGCAGCATATTCTTCTAATAGTTGAAACCTTAAATGTCCTCTGCTGACCTATGGCTCCCATACCCGGTCCATTCTGGCCACATCCTAAAGAAGTGCAATTCCACTGTCCCATGAGCACACACTGTCCCATGAGCACACACTGACCCAGCCAGAAAGTCTTTACTGTCATTGCCTTGTCCTGACACTTAACAGGATTGATATTACTATATCTGTTCAGTCTCTAAGCCTGAACTGCTCTATCACACTCAATGAATAGATACTTCATGAAAACCTAGTGGACCTCAGAGTTTTAGTAAGCGACAGTTTTCCTTAATTCAAAGACAAGAGAATGTTCAAGGTCCCATAGAAATGGAAGGAGCGAAGAAGGGTGGGGCAAGAAGGGAGAAGTCAAAGCCTGGTGGATAACTAGCCTTAGCAAGCACAAAACTTGAAACTGAAAAGAGACAACAATAATGTTGATGCTTTATATTTGAACAGTCTAGTACTGTTTTCATAGTGTGTCATTTTATTATTATTTGCTTTGTGTTTGAATTTAATGCAACCAGAAGAAGAAAATCCTAGGAACTGAAGAAAATTTGAGTGTTGTTTTTTTTAATGATTTATTTTATTTATACAAGAGCTGGGGGTACAGGCCAGATGCACAGGAGGATGAGAGGATTCACCAGAAACAGAGTGGGGAACAGAAGAGGCAGACTGACTGAAATACACTGCTGAGGGGAGCAGCGGGCGAGAGAGAAGAGGTCTGCCTCGCCATTTGGGTATCTCCCTGGCTGGCCGGGAATTGAACACATGCTGCAGAGGCTGTGGACTTCTCCACAGTGCTGCACTCACCCACCGCGCCACCAGGGAGGCCCAAATTTGAGTGTTAATTATAGTTAAATCTAATGAACATTTTGATCCTGAAGGCTGTGGAACTGAAGCCTTTCCACTTAACAGACTTTTCTCATGTCAGGTTTAAAAAAAAAAAAAAAACAACAAAGAAAACAATTGCTGAATACTAGTCATTTCCTTTCATTCCCATAGCTCTCATGTAATTTGTCAGACTCAAATTATACACTGTGAACCTAGGCTGAGATTTAATTTTGTGTGTTTGCCAAAGTACCCAGCGACCTAGTTTCCATAGCCATATCAAGCAGATAAATGTCTCTGAAAAAACATCAGGCTTCAGATACAATGGGGAGAAATCACTGCTGGCTCATACTTGCTGACCAGCAGCTGGTGATAAAAGTAGACCCTGGCACACAGAGGTGGATGCTGTCGCTACTCTGCATAATTATTTGGGCAAGTACCAAAGGAAAATTCCTGAGTGTCTGTGACTTTTCCAAATCTGTAGCTTTTTCAGAAATAACTTTTCTAATATTCAAATGTTGGGAAGATTGTGCTAAGGGTCTGATGAGGAGTGGTGCACCCTCCCTCCCATGGCAAGCCCTCATCTTGTCTCCACCATGTTGACTGCAGGAGCCATCACTGAGGTGATACCGTTCAGTGGAGGGCAGGGCCGCACCTGCCCATTCACCAGCATATACAAGGTGAATGCACTCATTTAACAACCTGACTGGCAAGAAACTCTGCTTTTCCCTTGACCACCTTGACTGTTCTCTGACGTGTTTCTCTCTGACCCATGTGGTCCAGGCCCAAGATTCAGCACAGAGCACTGCAGTTTTAGCTAGTTGTACAAATAATTTCATTTTACTTCTTGTGCTCTACTCAATGTTGTTCCTTCATTTACCTAGTGGCAGTGTAGTAGTGTACTCTTGAAAGTGTACTATCTACAAGGCAATGTAGGAAATATTAAAATAGGTGAGACATAGGCCTGCTTGGGTGCATTGAGACTAGTTGAGAAAGTAAGAGACATGTTCACGTATCAACTTAATACAGTTTAGAAAACGCAGGGTACCGGGCCTCCCCGGTGGCGCAGCGGTTGAGTGCTGGGTTGTGAAGCTGCCCGCAGCCTCTGCAGTGCCAGTTCGATCCCTGGCCTCTGGGGAAGGGACCCACATGGCACGCAGACCTCTCCTGCCATGCCCGCTGCTCCCCTCAGCAGTGTATTTTGTCAG
Organism: Talpa occidentalis; assembly: GCF_014898055.3. NCBI lineage: Eukaryota > Metazoa > Chordata > Mammalia > Eulipotyphla > Talpidae > Talpa > Talpa occidentalis. The sequence goes on along the minus strand of NW_023601543.1, from coordinate 60,890,905 downwards.
TCTGTCTGTTCTGTTCCCCGCTCTGGCTCTGGTGAATTCTCTCACCTTCCTGCACTTCTGACTGTACCCAGTTCTTGTATAAATAAACCAATAAATCTTAAAAGAAAAGAAAAGAAAAGAAAAGAAAATGCAGGGTACCATGGGCAATGGGAAAAAAGGCTCTAGTCGGTCAGAGGAAGCAGAAATGGCTTCCAGTGTGTCCATCTAGGTGGCCTTTTTGGGACCATGTGTCTCTCAGATGAGCATTCACTCATGCCTGCAACCCCCAGCCTTAGAAGCTCACCCTAATAGACTGTTGGTGGATTATCTAGCTCCATGGCACTGCGGGTCTACTCTTCCTGACATGAAGACTGAGGCTGAGAGATGAGGAGCAGGGGAGTCTGAATCAAGAGCATGGAGACATGAACTGTGGTTCTGCCTCTGCTAGGCACCAGCTGGGGTAAAACAAATCACATGCACGCACGCACATGCACACACACATTCTACATATATATTAAATATAAAATATATATATATATATATATAATGTGGACATCTGAATATCTTCAGTGACATAGTGAGCTTGCTAAATTCATCTAAAGCTACAAGTCAAAACTGCAATGAAGTACCACTTCACACCCACCAGAATGGTCATGATCAAAAAAGACAGACAATAACAAATGATGTAGAAGATATGAAGATATTGGAACCTTCTTATATTGCACGTTAGAATATAAAATGGTGCAACTGCTTTGGAAAATGGTAGTTTTTTTTTTAAATGGTGTTGGGGACAATGGAAAGTGTCTATTAAATAGAGTAAGGGTTTCTTCTTGGGGTGACAAAAATTTTCTAAAATTAGTTATGGTAATGATTGCTCAACTCAGTGAATTGCACACATTACATGGGTGGATTATAGAGTATGTGAACGATATCTTAATAAAACTGTTAAAGTCAACGTTTGTCCTTTAGGACATTTGCCCTACAGTGTAACATTTTTACCTTTTCTCTAACTGCCTATTTCTCCTGAGTTAATGACATTTGTGAAAGAGAAATTTTTTTAGTGCTCTGTTGACTATCTTATCCAAGAGTCTGCAAAAGAACTCATACTCTTTCTATCTTAATTGCTTTGTTTTTAATTTCCTCATATAACTGGAGTCCCTTGGGAAAGATGGCATAACCATTCATTTTTGAAACCCTTCATTTTTGATGCTATGGCATCATTTATGTCCGAATTTATTGGTTCTCTTTTCCCAGAGATGGGACTGTGCAACTCAGGTACCCTTCTGTTAGTTGGTAACAGTGCATGCCATGAGAGAAAGGGCTGAGAACAAGATGAGATATCTGGTCATGAACAAACACTCAAGAATCTGTTGTCCACCCTTGAAGTTACATAAGAGGTTGTAGATAACAATTTGGCACTCAAAATATAGAGGGAACAGACACATGGAAAATGCGAACCATAACACTTTGCAAATGTAGTAACGGGTTCAGATGGTGAATAAGGTCCCTAGGCAAAATTGGGCAGAGGAAAAATAAGAAGGCAGAGGATTGGACCCCTAAGGGAGTCAGTAGAGGGGAGAAGGAAAGGTGCCTAGAAGAAAGGGAACTAGGTGGAGACTTGGGCTTTGACCAATATGATGAGATGGATGTTTCCATGTCAAACATGAAAGTTTTTTCTAGGTTGAGTAGAGCTGTGCATATTTGAAGAAGGCTTCACTGCCTGTATTTGCAAAGAGGAAAAAAACGTGATTTTTTTCTAACTACCAATATAGTACAATACTACCGTCCTATTTAATGGATCTCCTTTTAGATGATTTCTTTATTTAGAGCAATATTATGAATTTTTGGAGAGAAACCACTAAAATATTTTTCTTACAAGCTTGTCACAAAACAGTGGGACTAGATGGGTTCCAAGGAATTCATGGGGTTGTACAGACGTATTCCTAATGCAATCCAGAAGATGTCTGTTTATTTTTAAGATGATTAGAGGAAAAAAAATTGGCAGCTTTCCTCAGTGGCCTATGATACTCTTTAATAACACTGACTTCCTTTTGTTTAACTAAAATATAAAAGTACACAGCGCTGAAATTGTCCATTGTGCCAACAGTAAATATGCTTCTTGCTTACTATAAACTTGGCTTATTTTATAGGACAAATAATACAAAATGTTGTGGGAGCCATAAACTCTTGATTTCCTGGCAATAGTCTCCCATTATTATGAATATTGGTAGATTGAAGATGTGATTTCTCAAAAGGACTTAAGTATTTTGTGCACAATTACAGGGACATTGTGTTCTATTTGGCATGAACAATTCCTGCGGTGTCAAAAGATACTATCCTTTAGAGATTAAAGGCCACTTTAAGGAAGGGTGGTAAGATTTCAGGGTATAGAAATACAATGAACTTGACCTTTACTCAAAATTTTTATTTTTAAAGAGCAGCAGTCATTTGGATGTATTATCAGCATTTATATCTCACACTAGGATGTAAAGTCATTTCTTGCCGAAAAGTGGTTTTAGGATTGAGAAACTGATGACAGCTCTGTGAGAATCCATAGAATAACATTTAAGAGACCAAGAAATTCTAGTTTGCACGCAGTTTTCACAACAGGAATAGATATCTCCAGGCCCTCCCACTGGGCTACTTTAGGGATTCACACACTTAAAAAAGTACTTACAAGTTGTCTAGTCTAGAAGCAGGGGATTGTGAGAAAGGAAGAGGTGACATGTAGGTGCCTGTTCCCATACATAAACATTTCTTCAGCAGATTTAGGTTTTCTGTGGAATAGAGCAGAAAAGCCAGAAACTGGTAGGAGTGAAACTAATAAATGAAATCCCTGTATCAATTTGGTTAACCTCTGTCAACAGGATAAAAATTAATGTCATGGTGGGTTTTTATGATCTTCTTTTGTAATAGCCCATGGCTCCCATTCCTTAAAAGATTGGCTAGACTCCTTTTGCCCTGAACTCCGAGCTTCTCCTGCCACCTCTATTTATCAAGATCTTGGAATCTGTAGGACCACATGTAAAATCACACTTGGGTTGGCATTGTCCTGTGAAGATCTTTGTTAGGAATGTAGTGCATATTTTGTTGAATAATTATTATAATTTCCTTAATGGCTCAGGCTGTTGAGCATATTTAAGTTGATTTTTTTTCAAAGCAAGGATCAATTTTGGGGCTACTATTTGAGTATAAACTCATTTTGCAGAAGAAAATGTACATTTTTCCCTGTTTAATGAAGAGAGTAGTTGTAACAAGAACCAGCTGTTCTGAAGCCTGTCCATGAGTTATTACTTAACCGCAGGTTCACTCTTCCCAGTAGCTATTATTTTGTTCTGGGTAAAATGTCTGCATATTTCTCTCCGAATGTGCTTCAACTTTTTCCAAAGTTGGCTGTTTCCTCAGCAGACATCTTATACTCCAGAGCTTCTTAATCTCCATTTTCACTCATTAGAAACATGAGAGATATATGTGAAAGATTTATACGTTTCATATTTTAAAGTTCTCTTTCTTTTAGTTGGGAAGTTTAGGATTTCTCTAAGACAAGCCTATCTCAACATTCCACCAACCATATAGGAAGCCGGGAAGATTAATGTTTATAAACAAATACTTTGGGAACAGGAAATTTTTGTTCTACTATTTCCTAGCTAATTTCTTTAAAAAAAAAAAGATTTATTTATTTATGCATACAAGAGCTGAGGTACAGGCCAGAGATGTGGGGGGGTGAGAGGACCCACGAGAGACAGAGTGGGGAACAGAACAGGCAAATTGGCTGTAACACACTGCTGAAGGGAGTAGCAGGCAAGACAGGAGAGGTCTGCTGTGCCATGTGGGTTGCTCTCTGGTTAGCCGGGGGTCGAACTTAGGCTGCAGAGGCTGCGGATTGCTTCATAGTGCGGTGCTTAACCTCTTATGCCACTAGGGAGGCCCTTTTTCCTAGCTAATTTCAGTGGCCTTTAGTTTCCTCATTTATAAAATGGAAATATTAATAGTTCTGGGGTGAATATTACATGAGTATTGTGTATATTGCATGAGATTGTGCATATGAAGAGCTAAGTACAGTGCCAGACATGGAGAGAGATCCCAGTAAATGCTAGTAATAGTGGTGAGGATGGTGGTAGTGGTGATGATAAAGGATTGAAGTCTCAGAAACTTGTATTGTGGCATTACAACATAGCATTTTCAGATAAGAAATCAGATTCCATAATCTGCAAATGGCTGTCATTAAGTCTTAAAGTGTGTGTGTGTGTGCACACATGTGCGCATGTGCATGTATGCACATGTATGAGGATGAGTACAAACGTTGCCATGTCTTATGTCCCTACATTGATTGTCAGGAGTTCTGCCTTAACAACCTTTGCTAAATCCAACACAGCTCTTAATATTGTGCAGTGCACACAGTAGGCTTTCTACAAATGTTGAATATTTTTATTCAATTAAAAAGTCAAATTCTTCTGCAAAATTGTACTAGTAAATGATATTTTGAACTCATAAAGACTTACATTTTTTTTTTATTTTTAAAGAAGAAAGAATTAAATTTGGAAATATGGCCTCGGAGATTACCTAAACCTGGCCTCTTAAGGATTCACCCTCCTCCCTGACTGCATATCACAGTGCCTGTCACATAATTGAAATGAAGTAAATGCTGGCTAATAGCTGTCTTCATCTTTGAGATCTTGGTACCAAGCAGTAGAAATTAACTTAGAGGGTTTTACTAAAAGGGTATCAGAGGGCCCACAGAATGTACGGGAAACTGCAAAATGGTGAGAGACCAGGAGAGTTTTGGCAAGTTAGGGGATAACCCAGAGCAGTGGTTTTTGTAGTAGGAAGCATCAGCTCAGCGTTCAGCCACAGGGAAGGAGAACCCAAAGTCAAGTTTCTTTGTCTGTGGATGACTAATTCCAGAGACAGAGTCCGATGAGAAGCATGTGATTGACCACGCTCAGACCACAGCTCACAGCTTGGCAACTCTGGGAGCCCGAATGAAGGAGAAAGGATCTAACCCATTGACTTCTGTAATGGGATATGGTCCCCAGGACCATCCTTTCTATGCAGCTATCCACAGAGGAGAAGCAGTTTCCAAGAAGAAGCCAGGGACTACTAGGAAAGGGCAACAGATGCTGGGTGACAAAAAATGGCAAATGCCCACCATTCCACATTTTTAATACTTTGACTCTTAACTTAGGGCATATCTGTAGTCTAGCAAGTCTTTATTTTGCCTATGCAAACCTTAAAACACATTCTGATATATTCCAGTCCTCTACATGGCCCAAAGACAGTCCTCCAAGTCATTCTCCCCCTCATCTGAGTAGGAACATCCTTCAAAAAAAATTAGATAAAAAAGCAGAAGTGGAGAATATTCATCAGTATTAGATACTAGAATGAGCTACCTTTAATTAATTTGTTTTCTTTTTCTTTTTTTTTTAAAGATTTATTTATTTATACAAAAACCGGGGTACAGGCCAGATTTGCAGGAGGGTGTGAGGATTCACCAGAGACAGAGCTGGGAATAGAACAGGCAGACTGATGAAATACACTGCTGAGGGGAGCAGCGGGTGCAACAGGAGAGGACAGGAGAGGTCTGCCACGCCATGTGGGACCCTCGCTGGCCTGCCGGGGATCAAACCAGCGCTACAGAGGCTGCAGACAGCTTCACAGCATGGCGCTCAACCACCTGCGCCACCAGGGGAGGCCCTAATTTGTTTTCTATCTAAGTAGAAATAGGTTTAAAGATATTATTTCCCATAAATTATATACAACTAACATGATCCAAGGGAAATTTTGCTGATCATTTGAAATTTGGGGCCTGAATAGGTAAAATACATTTCCTTCTATCAGAGGTAATGCTTGTGACACAGTATTTACTTTGAAAATGGCTCTGAGGTTGGAGATTGGTAGGTTTGGGGTTTTTAGAATGCCACCCTAATTTCAGGTATTATTCTTTGCTTTTATGTTATAGGGGAAAACTTACCCCTTTCGGGGTGCCTTTCCTCCCGTTTGGAATCCTATTGCATATCTGGATTACAACAATCTATGGCGAACGATGGATAACATGGGAAAGGAGGTAAAGTATATGTTTAGCTTGCACATGACCTATTACTAAAATAACAGTAGCAACTATTTATCTTTTCACAGTGCAAGGAATGTTGTTCTGGACATTGATGCATATAATTTCCAGTGCACCCAACATCACTGCCATGCTGGCAGTATTTCTGCTTTACAGATGAGGAAAATGAGTGCCAAGGGGTTATGCAATTTCTTTGAGACCACACAGCAAGAGAACCAGCATTCAAACTCAATGACTGTTACTAGTGGCTGAGTGCTTTGAACTCCATGCCACTGAGTTTTTACATAACATATTTTTACCAAGTATCTTATTGATAGTTGTCTTATCCATATGGGATATCATTGTAGGTAATAAGGGTGAGAAAAATTTGCTTGCCCCCCCCCCTTTTTTTTCACTTTGTCTTAGGCTCTGTAACACCACTTTCTCAAACCTAAATTAGGAACTTAAACTGGTTGTCAGCTTTCAATTGTCCTCATCATTATATAAAGTTTACACATACATTAATACATTATTATCATTATTATTGTAGTAGCATTAAGCCTTAGAATCCAAGGAGCCCTAACCTCACCACTATATATACATAGAATTCTGCCAATCATACATTCCAATATAGAAAGACCAGTTTTTACAGGTTCCTATGAGGCCAAGACAAGGTGGTGGGCAGTAACCAATACACCTAAATGTGGACCCTTCTTTCTCTGCAGATCCCAGCTGATGCACCGTGGGATGCCCCCCATGCTGAGGAATGGGATAAAATGACTATGAAAGATCTCATTGAAAAAATCTGCTGGACAAAGTACTCTTGACTTTAAAATTTACTTTTCTCTGCCCTTTTGATCTTTTCTTTCCTATCTTGAGCTGCAGTGTTTTCCTTAATAACTTATAGGGAAAAAGCTAAGAGGAAACCTAATGAACTTTCAATCAATAGCAGCTCTGAACACATTTTAGATACATCAGAACAGTTTTGAGCATAACATGAACCTAAAACATAAGAAAAGGAGGTGAATGAAATAGAACTTTTATATGAAAGAATGATTCACAGTGAAATGAATAATTGTGTTTTTAGATTCTTATATGTCAGCTACAGAAACATTATCAAAGATATTTAAAAAGTAGTTCAATAATGTTTATAGAAAAATATGAAACTGGGAAGCTAGTCTTTATTAATGAAGATATAATCTATATAATCTTTTTTTTTTTAAATATTAAATTTTATTTTATATTCCCCATACAATTGCAAACGCCCCATTCTGACCCAATCCTTCCCCTCCCGCCCCCCACCCCCCAAAAAGTGTCTCTGGTTCATAGTTTTTTGTTGATTTTGATTTTCACTTTCTTATATTCATTTTCCTGGTCCCTTATTTAAGTTTTCTAGATTCCTGCTATGAGTGAGACCATCCGGTATTTTTCTTTTTCTTTTTGGCTTATTTCGCTGAGCATGATCCCTTCCAGCGCCATCCATGTTGCTGCAAATTGCATGTGTTTATCTTTTTTGAATGCTGAGTAATATTCCATGGTATATATGTACCACATCTTCTTGATCCAGTCATCTATTTTTGGGCATTTGGGTTGTTTCCAAAGCTTAGCTATTGTAAACAGTGCTGCTATAAACATAGGGGTGCAGGTGCTCTTTGGAATTGATGTTTCTGTGTCCTTTGGGTAAATACCTAGGAGTGGAATTGCTGGATCATATGGAAGCTCTATGTTTAGTAGGTCCAGAAATCTCCACACAGCTCTCCATAGTGGTTGGACCAGTTTGCACTCCCACCAACAGTGCACAAGAGTTCCTTTTCTCACATCCTCGCCAACATTTGTTGTTGCTAGTTTTTTTAATATGTGCCATTCTCACTGGTGTGAGATGGTATCTCATGGTAGTTTTGATTTGCATTTCCCTGATGACAAGTGATGTTGAACATTTTTTCATATGTCTGTTGGCCATTTGCATTTCCTCTTCAGAGAGTTTCTTTTAGCTCTTCTGCCCATTTTTTGACTGGATTATTTTCTTTGTTGTTGCTGAGTCTCATCAGCTCTTTGCAGATTTTTGTGATCAGTCCTTTATCATTAGTGTTGGGTGCAAAAATGTTCTCCCAGTTGGTGGGGTTTCTCTTTGTTTTTGTTATTGTCTCTTTTGCTGTGCAGAAGCTCTTTAATTTGATGTAGTCCCAGCTGTTTATCTTTCTCTTCACTATCACTGCTTTGGGTGATGTGTCTGTAAAGACTGTCTTTGATGTGCAAATCCCGTAGTGTTTCGCCTATATTTCCTTCTATGTATTTTATGGTTTCAGGTCTTATGTCTAGTTCTTTTAATCCATTTTGAGTTGATTTTTGTGTATGGTGTGAGGTAGTGGTCAAGCTTCATTCTTTTGCATGTAGCGACCCAGTTTTCCCAGCACCATTTATTGAACAAACTTTCTTTGCTCCAATTGCATAGTCTTTGCTCCTTTGTAAAGATTAGTTGACCATAAATCTGTGGTTTATTTCTGGATTTTCTTTTCGATTCCATTGTTCTGTATGTCTGTTCTTGTTCCAATACCATGCAGTTTTGATGATTATGGCTTTGTAGTATAGTTTGAAGTCTGGGAGTGTGATGCCTCCATTTCCTTCTTTTTTTTTTCAGTAGAGCTTTGGCTATTCGGGGTTTTTTGTGATTCATATGAATTTCATCAATAATGTTCTATTTCTTTGAAGAATGCCATGAAGATTTTGATGGAATAGCATTGAATCTGTATATTGCCTTTTGGTAGGGATGGCCATTTTAATAATGTTTATTCTTCCATCCATGAGCAGGGGATGTCTTTCCATTTCTTTGTGTCTTCTTCTATTTCTTTTTAACAGTGTTTTATAGTTTCTTTGTATAGTTCCTTTACCTCTTTTGTTAGATTTATTCCCAAATATTTGATTTTTTTTGTTTCGATAATAAAAGGGGTGGTTTTTTGATTTCTTCTTCTTCAGATTTATTGTTTGTGTTAGGAAGGCTACTGACTTTTGCGTGTTGATTTTGTATCCTGCCACTTTACTGAATTGATTGATGAGTTGAATTAGGTTTTTCTGTGGAGATTTTGGGTTCTCTATGTATATTATCATATCATCTGCAATAGTGATAGTTTGACTTCTTCTTTTCCTGTTTGGATTCCTTGGATGTCTTTCTCTTGTCTTATTGCTCTGGCTAGGACTTCCAGTATTATATTGAAAAGAGTGGTGAGAGTGGACATCCTTGTCTTGTTCCAGATCTTTAATGGATTGCTTTCAGCTTTTCACCATTGAGAATGATATGGCTGTTGGCTTGTCATAGATGGCCTTTATGATGTTGAGGTATGTTCCTGTATCCCAAGAATTTCAAGGGCTTTTATCATGATGGGTATTGCACTTTGTCGAAAGCTTTCTCAGCATCTTTGATATTATCATATGGTTTTTTATATTCTTTTTGTTGATGTGTTTGGATAACGTTGATTGATTTCGGATGTTAAACCATCCTTGTGCCCCTGGAATGATCCAACTTGGTCGTGGTGAATTATCTTATGGATACTTGTTGATTCTGATAGCTAAAATTTTATTGAGGATTTTTGCATCAGTGTTCATTAGGGAGATTGGCCCTAGTTTCCTTTTTTGTGTTGTCCTTATTCGGTTTTGGTATTAGTGTAATATTGGCTTCATAGAACGTGTTTGGTATTGTCCCTTCCTTCTCAATTTTTTGGAAGAGTTTGTGAAGGATAGGCACTAATTCATCTCTGAATGTTTGGTAGAATTCATTTGTAAATCCATTAGGTCCTGGGCTTTTGTTTTTGGGGAGGTTTTTAATTACCATTTCAATTTTGCTCTTTGTAATTGGTCTGTTTGGGTGTTCTATTTCTTCTTTATCTAGCTTTGGGTGATTGTAGAGTTGTAGGAATTTGTCCTCTCCTCTAGATTGTTGAACTGTTTTCCATATAACTGTTCATAGTAGTTACTGATTATTCTTTTGATTTCTGCTGTGTCCGTTGTGATTTCTCCTCTTTCATTTATGATTCTGTGTATTTTGTGCTTTCTCCTTTTTTCCTTTGTGAGCCTGGCTAGGGGTTGTTCTAATTTATTTATTTTTTCAAAGAACCAGCTCTTGGTTTCATTGATCTTTTTGGATTGTTTTTTTAGTTTCAATTTCATTTATTTCTGCTTTGGTTTTTATTATTTCTTTTCTTCTACTGGTTCTGGGGTTTTTTTGTTGTTCTTTTTTGTAGATCTTTGAGCTTCGAGATTAGGTTGTTTCTTTGAGTTCTTTCTTGTTTTTTGATGTGAGCTTCTATTGCTATATATTTTCCTCTTATTACTGCTTTTGCTGCATCCCATACATTTAGGATATTGGTGTCCTCCTTGTCATTCAATTCAAAGAATTTTTTTAATTTCTTTTTTGATCTCCTCGTTAGTCCAGTGGTCTTCCAGTAGTGTGGCTTTTTAATCTCCATGAGTAGGATAGTTCTTGCCTTCTTTTTTATGATTTATTTCTAGTTGATGCCTTCGTGTCAGAAAAGATGGTTGGTATGATTTCAATCTTGGTGTATCTGTTGATGTTTGTCTTGTGCCCCAGTATGTGATCGATCCTGGAGAATGATCCGTGTGCGCTTGAGAAAAATGTGTACTCCGTTTTTTTTGGGTTTAGTGTTCTATAGATGTCTGTTAAGCCCAAATGCTCTAGGTCCTTATTTAGAGCTTTAGTTTCTTTCTTATTTTTTGTCTGTTGATCTATCCATTGTTGATAGTGGTGTGTTGAAGTCTCCCACTACGTATTGTTTTTCTGATGTCTGTTTTTCAGAGAGGACAACAGTTGTCTGATATATTTTGGTGCTCTTTCGTTTGGTGAGTATAATGTAATGAGTGTTATTTCTTCTTGAAGTATTGTCCCCTTAATCATAATGTAGTGACCATTGGGGTCTCTTTTTATTTTTTTGAGTTTGAAGTCTGTTTTATCTGATATAAGTATAGCTGTTCCTGCTTTCTTTTTTGGCCCATTTGCTTGTAGGATTGTTTTCCATCCTTTGACTTTGAGCCTATTTTTATCTTTTGTAGCTAAATGTGTTTCCTGGAGACAGCAAAAGGTTGGGTTTTGTTTCTTAATCCAGGCTGCAACTCTGTGTCTTTTTATTGAAGAGTTTAGTCCATTTACATTTAGAGTTAATATTGATATGTTAGCATCTGTATTTGCCATTATGTTTGTCTTTCCTTTGATTTTATTTATTTATTCTTTTAATAACTTTTTTTTTTTTTGGTCTTCTTTCGTTGTTATTCGTCCCTGAGGTTCTGGCTTTAGGATTCCTTGTAGTATTTTTTGGAGTGGGGGTTTAGTCGCAATGAAATTCCGGAGTTTCTCTTTGTCTGGGAAGGTCCATATTCTTTCTTCATGGAGGAAGAGAGCTTTGCGGGATAGAGTATTCTTGGTTGGCATCTGTTTTCCTTGGAGTCTGTTGACTATGTCCCTCCACTCCTCTCCTTGCCCGTAGTGTTTCTTCAGAGAAGTCTGATGTCAGCCGATTGGTTTTCCTTTGAATGTTATCTGTTTCTTACCCTCTTGTCAGCTTCATATTTTTTTCCTTGTCCTGGATTCTTGGGAGCTTACTATTATGTGTCTTGCTGTGTTTTTCCTTTCGTCGTGGAAGTTTGGTGTTCTTCTTGCTTCTTGTATATCAATTTTCAGCTCCTTCTTCTCATTTGGGAAGTTCTCTTCAATTATTCATGAATATTTTCTCTGTTCCTACATCTCTCTCCTCTCTTTCTGGAATTCGTATAACTCTTATATTTTTTTCTCATGGAGTCAGATAGTTCGAAGGTCTTTCTTCATTCTTTTTCCTTCGTACTTCTCTTTCCTTTTCTGTTTTGGTTCTTTTTATTTCTGTGTCTTCAAGATTACTTATTCGTTCTTCCATTTCATCTATTCTGCTTTCATTGCTTTTCCCAGAGTTCTTTAGTTCCTCCATTAATTCCTTTGATCTCCTGCATTTCTCTTACTTCCCCTCTTTAGGGACTCAATTTCCTTCTTCTGATCTATCAACTTTTTTAATCATGGCAATTTTAAATTCTCTTTCTGGAAGGCTCAGAAGTTTCCAAGTTGCTGTCGTTGCAATCTGGGGAGTGGTTTTCTTTTTGTGGTGTGCTTCTTTCCTGAGGAGTTGTTAGGTTGCGTGTGGTTCTTCTACTCCCTACTGTCTGTTTTCTAATTTGTCGTATGCGTTGGGACACTGTGTTGCTCGGACTGACTGACATCTTGGGTGAACTTCTCCGCTCCCCTCTGGCTCTTCCAGGAGCCATCTCTGTCTTCTGGGGGAGCTTTCTGCTGGTTTTAGGCAGTTTTTTACTGAGAAATGTCCCTGTTCTCAAATGGCGAAGCGGGATGCAGTCCCTGCGCTCCGGTTTTTAGGCACACTCTTCTGCGCCCCCGGTCTGCCCCGGACGTGGGTGCCTGCTCCCTCTGTGGGCTCAGACTGCTGGTCGGAAGGGGCCTGGCGTGGGGTGGGCTAACTTCCCGGCTGGCCACTTGGTCCTCCAGAAGCCTTCTGCCCTTTTCAAGCAGTCTTAAGAAATTTCCTGTTCTATGGGGTGTTAGTGACTTTTTTTCCTGGTCACTAGGTGGCGCCAGAGATCTCTCCTATTGTCCTTGGGGGGGCTGTTTTTCGCCCCCCCCCACCCTGTGGGACAGGGAACAGAGCGGGAATGGTAGGGTAAACCTCAACAGCTTTGGGGTGCTGTGTCTGCCTTGTGCCCCACCGTCGTGGGGAACCCACGCCCCTAATTTCGTGCCCCGGGTCTCAGTTCAAAGCCCTCAGGTCCAGGACACAGGCTGTAGCCCAGTTCAGTGGCGCGGGAATGGCGCCTTTTGCACACGGCTCCCGTGCCTGGGCGCCTGGTTCCTGCTTACTCAGGGAGGGACCTTCACCTCAGTGAGGACCTCCGCGCGTCTCCCCGCAAGCCTAGGTCGCAGGCGCGGGGGCCTGGGCCGCTGCGATCCCGGTCCGCGTTTTCTTTTCAATTGCGCCAAGCGCGCTGCTTTCCCGCGCAAGCTTACCGGCAGACCGGGCTGGGTGCGCGTCTCAGGGGGTCTTTGTTCTTCTCTAATGGCGCCCGGAGCCGTTCGCTCCCCGCGCGGCGAATTCTGCAGGGTTCACCTCAGCTCCCGTTCACGGGGTGTGGTGGCTGCAATAGTTCCTTTCCACTCACAGTCCCGCTTGCTGTGTCCGTTTTTCTTGTTGGCCGTTTTGGTTTGTTGTTTCCCTCCTCTCTGCCGGTCGGAGTGTGCCGCCTCTGTGGGCGGGGGAGGGGAGCAGGGTTCTGCGCTTCCCTCCCCTCTAGTCCTCTTTTATGGCCACTTTCTTCTTCGGGCAGTTCGCTGGCGTCACCCGTTTATCTTCCGTGTCCCAGTTCTCACTGGGACCTGCCGCTTTTCCTCCCTATTCACTTTTTTTAATGGGAGATCTTACTCGCAGCGTCTCCTCGCCGCCATGTTGCTCCTATATAATCTTTTCAATTAGAATCTGCATTAGCTGAGTTAACTTACAGTTCGTTCAGTCAGCATTTTGAGCCTGGGATGTGAAAACACTGGGGAATGGTAATGAAGTAGTTGGCATGGCCCTATCCTCAAGAAGTTTATAATCTTCTAGCAAAATAGACTGACAATATACCCATATATACGTAATGTATGGAGAATGGCTATAACAGGGGCCCTGACCTGTCTGAGGGTAAAGGAAAGATTCCTAGTTGAAGCAATCTTTATACATAAACTAAAGAGTTCTTGTATCAATTAAGATGAGCCAAGAAGCAAGGTGTAGACTGGGAAGGGTAGATTGGCATGGGGCCATGGTATCTTCCAACAGTGAGACACAGTGACTAGAGGTAGGTAATAGGGTGGTTCAAGGGTGTTGTGGGATGGTATCTTTCATTAATGAGCCACAGTGTATATTGGAGACAAGAAGGATGGGTGGGTATCTTCTAGGAATTTGGCACAGTAGATGGAGGAAAATGAAAGTGTGGGGCTATGGAATCTTCCAGTAATAAGCCATAATGGATGGGGTAATCAGGAAGGATGGACAGTTGGATGGATGGTTGGTCCTGGAATGAACCACCAGTGGATTGGGAGCTAGGGGTGAAGACAGGATGAATGGATAGTGTGGGGATTAGCTCTTCAAAAAGGAGCCACTGTGGATTGGGTGCAGACATGAAGGGTGAAGGGTATGGGGAGATGGTATCTTCTAGGAATGAGTCACAGTAAATGGGCACAGAGAGAGAGGAAGGATGGATTGTATAGAGCATAGTGTCTTCCAGGAAGGTACACAGTAGGTGTTGGGAGACAGGATTAGTGGAAAGTATGGAGTGATAGTAACTTCCAGGAGTGAGCCAACATCAGAGATTGTGTTGTAGAATAGATAGAAGATGTGATAAGATAGTATCATTCAGGAGACAGAGAGTGAGAAAGAGAAATCCTCCAGTAAGAAGCTACAGTGGGTATGGGGGAGAAAGGAATTGTGGAGAGATAGGCTCTTCCAGGAATGGGCCACAGTAGATGGATTGAGGGGGAAACAGAAGATGGATGCTATGGGAAATGCTGTCTTCTTGCAAGGAGCTACAACTGATGGGGATAGATAAGAAAGAGAATATTTTAGGGAATGGTATGTTGCAGAAATGTGTCATAATGGAAGGATGGATTAATGATGTTGATAGATGACACAATCCAGAATAAACCATGATGTATGTGAAAAAACAGGAAGGATGAATGGTATCATCCAGAAATGAACCACTGTGACTGGAAGTAGAAGGCAACGTGAAGGATTATGGTATGGGAAAGGGGAGGTGGTCTCCTCCACAAAAGAGCCACAGATGATGATGGGAGGCAGGATATTTGCTTGTATGATACCTTCTAGAAATGAGCCACAGGTGACTGGAGAGACAAGAAGACTTGTGTAATGGTATGTTCGAGGAATGAGCCACAGTGGATAAGGACAAATTAGAAGAGATTATTGGTGTCTTCTAGGAAGGATCCAAATTGGATGGTAGACAGGAAGAAGGATGGCTGGGGAGGATTGTGTATTCTAGGAATGAGCCACAGTGGATTGTGGTAGACAGTAAGGACAGTGGTCTGAGGAGATGGTGTCTTCCAGGAATGTACCACAGCAGATGAGGACAGGTGAGGTTATAGTGTAGGGTATGGATTATTCTGGGAATGATCCCCAGAGAATCAGTGGACAGTATGTGTTGATCTGGTGGGTGGTATTTTTCAGCAGTGAATCACAGTGAGCAGGGGAGACAGGTTGTGTAGATGGTGTGGCTAGGTATTTTTCCAGGCTCAGAGGACAGGTGACAGCTTTTATGAAGGCCCTAAGGCGGGGAAACAAGGACATTTTTTAGCAGTGAATCTGTATTATACTTGGGTCATAAAGATGACATGATGTAATGGGAGGTTGGGGAACTGGTCAAGAGGCTGATGGTGTAAGATATTTTGGTCACATTCAAGATTTTTCATTTTGCATGAAGGCCATTGAAGGATTTTAAGCAGAGGGTTGTTTTGATTTTGTGCTTTTAAATGACTTCCTTGGCTGTAGTGTGAAGGAGGATACAAATGGGCATGTGGGATGACCAATGGGGAGTCACCACTGTTGTAACCCAAGTGAAGGACATTGGTAACCTGGACCCAGGGTGGGGGCAATGGAATTGGAGAGGACAGGTTAGTTGTTTAAATAACAAATATCTTGATTGTTCCCTGACCCCTTATTTTTTTTTTTAAATATTTGTTTATTTATGCATACAAGAACCGGGGTACAGGCCAGAGGCATGGGAGGGTGAGAGGATTCACCAGAGACACAGCGGGGAGCAGAACAGGCAGATGGACCGAAATACACTGCTGAAGGGAGCAGCAGGCGCGACAGGAGAGGTCTGCCGCGCCATGTGGGACCCTCGCCGGCCGGGATCGAACCGGCACTGCAGAGGCTGTGGGCAGCTTAACAGTGCTGTGCTCAACTGCCTGTGCCACCAGGGGAGGCCCTATTCCCTGACCCTTTAGACTGATCTGGGATTAGTGTATTTGGAGCTAGACCATAATTTTGTAGAAGCAAGGGGAAACCTTATTTTTCCCAAGAGTTAAAAAAAGCATTCTTTCAAATAGTGAGTTTATGAGTTTCTTTTTTCCAAAAGCAGTAGAATTACTTTCTAACCTCACTAATTTGTGAATTAAAAGCATATCTTCTGTGAAGCATGTCTATTTATGCTTGACTCCATCTCTTGTTGTGTAATCAGGACAGCTAGGCAGTTTGCCTCTCTCTTTGTGAATATCAATGTGACTTCCGAGCCTCATGAAGTCTCTGCCCTGTGGTTCCTGTGGTACGTGAAGCAGTGTGGAGGCACCACTCGGATATTCTCAATTACCAATGGGGGCCAGGTATGGAGTGTTCCTTCTTAGGCCAGAACTTCATTTGTGTTTTGCCCTCACCCACAGTAGCATCTTATTAATTGCTTCTGTGTTTTGAAACATAAATAATTTGTAGTGTGACATGATCTCAACAAACTCTTCTAAAGGCAAAATTGCCCATTTCCTTTTCTCACTCCTGAAAATAAGCTCATAACTAAAGAATATTTCATTTGGAAGTAATACTAGGTTTTGAGAATTAATTTCCTTCCTTTGAGAGGTAGGTAAAATTAGACTATTTAAATATGAGGAGATCAATTACTAAAATAATTTCCCAAAAAGTCTAGTACCTGTAAGGTGACTGTACTTAAAGTCATCTCTATTCTAGACATAAGTTTTTTGTACTATTCTGTACCTCAGAGATACTCTTCTATGTTAACTTATGAAATGAAAGTGACTGTTATTTACTTCTTCAATAGTAAATTTTGCATTTTTGATTCTAAATATTTGCTGCCCACTTGTGTTTGCTCAGCCTCCATACCACTTCTATTACTGCTGAGTGAACTTGTTGGTTCATTGGCTAGACGCAGAGTCCTAATTTCTTATTTTCTGGATTCTGAGATTCTTTGTTTTCAGATTCTCCTTCATCAAGAAAATGAGAATATCCTTTCTAAGACTGTTATTTATGCCTAGATGGCATGGGGTTTTATTAAAAGCAGTTTACTTCTAGCTTGTGCTCTGCTCCATAGTGCAAAATATAAACATCCTTCTCTGCTAAGTAAATTACTCCTCTCTTAGGAGATTTCCACATCTCCCCAAGTTGTTCTTCTGACCCCAAGAGCTATTGCTCATTTGACCCTTATCTATCCAAACAGGAGAGACTTGCATTTCAGAGTGTCTTTACTTACAGGCAAAATTCCACATTACCCCTATTTCACTTTCTGAGGTATCTTGACTCATTTTTTTTATTTATGGCCCTCATTCAGAGGAACCAAGATACATTTAGCCTAACTCTACATGACCTTTTAGAAAGAAAAGTTCAGTTTTAGAACTAACAGTTCATGACCTGTTATCACAATATTGTTACAAGAAACTTAGATTTACCCTTCAGTAATTAATTCAACAAATATTAGAGAAGATCGTGAACAAGATGGATTTTGTTCATGGTCTTTCAACTGTATTAAAATTCAAAGTAACTCTTGGAAAACAGAGGTCAAATTATAATTTTTTTTAAGATTTATTTATTTATGCGTACAAGAGCTAGGGTACAGGGCAGACGTGTGGGGGGTGAGAGGATTCACCAGAGACAGAGTGGGGAACTGAATAGGCAGATTGGCTAAGTACACTGCTGAGGGGAGCAGCGGGCGAGTCAGGAGAGGTCTGCTGTGCCGTGTGGGTTGCTCCCTGGCCGGCCGGGGGATTGAACTCGTGCTGCAGAGGCTGCAGACAACTTCATAGGTTGTGTCCCAACCCTTTGAGCCACCAGGGAGGCCCTCAAATTATAAATTAAATGATGCCATTTTCCGAGGAAAGCAAATCCATGAATTTAGGTCTGAACTACTATGGGAATATTTTTATAAAGAACCTTTTATTATAAAGGTGTCATTAGAACAATAGTCAGTTATAAAAGCACAAAAATCACTGCATATCTGTTCATTCCACATTTTCTGCAGGTGTGCAATTGAGGTACCTAATTGTCATATGTTGGGCTCTGCCTCAGTTTATCTAAGTGTATTTGTAACCATTCAAAAAATCATCTACAGTAGTCTAAAAATACTCCTCTGAGTCTCATAATTTGAATTGTAAGTCTCATAACTTGAATACTTAATTGCAAATTAAGAATTTGCCTTCTAGATTAAGCTGGAACCATTTCCAAGATGAGAATAACAGATTGCTATGAGGCAGAGCACTCCTGGTCTTACCAGCCTGTTCAAGGGAGCTAATTATTTAATTAGGTTAATTAATTAAAAAGTAACAAAGTCCCCTAGGGCTCCCTCCTTTCCCAGGGCTCCCTCCATACACTGCACTAATAGGCACTTAAAGCCTACACACTTGCTGATATTTGCATTATTGTAAAGGTGGCACTGATGTCAGGGAACACTGCTTTGTGTTCTGTGGCTTCGTAAAATAGTAATGGCTTTCTACTGCTGGAAGCTGTGCACAGCATGATTGAGGTGTCCTGGTAGAATGTACCTCTGTGCTAGCTCCTCCAAAGTTAAGTGTACAGAGTGTGGAGGTATGGCCTGTAACTTTCTGGAGGTTTTCTTTTTTTCTTTTAAAGATTTATTTATTTATATAAGAACCGGGGTACAGGCCAGATGTGCGGGACGGTGAGAGGATTCACTAGAGACACAGCGGGGAATAAAACAGGCAGACTGACGAAATACACTGCTGAGGGGAGCAGTGGGTGCAACAAGAGAGGTTTGCTGCACCATGTGGGATTCTCGCCAGCCAGCTGGGATCGAACCTACACTGCAGAGGCTGCGGACAGCTTCACAGTGCAGCACTCAACACGCTGTGCCACAGGGAGGCCACCTCTGGAGGTTTTCTAATCAGCGCGAATAATGATTTTCCTTCTTCCAACCTGTATAACCTTTCCTTTCTCACTCTTCATCCTTAGGAACGAAAGTTTGTAGGTGGATCTGGTCAAGTGAGTGAACGGATAATGGCCCTTCTTGGTGACCGAGTAAAGCTGAGTTGTCCTGTCACCGGTGTTGACCAGTCAGGTGAAAACATCATCATCATAGAGACATTGAATCATGAAGTATATGAGGTAATTCACTTAATCAAAAAGAGCATATATTAAATAGACCTTGTGTCTTCTGTGCCTTCTGCTTATGATCTGAGCAGTAATATAATAAACACTGACATGTTTCTGGCTCAGTCTTTGAAATTACCAGTCTTGACATCCCTTGTTCTGTTTTGTTGCCTTTCAGTGGCCTAATTTTTATGTTATTACTGTTTATTACTGTTAATTTTTATGTTATTACTGGCTCACATCTGAGGTGGTATTTTGTATCTATGTGTTTTAGTGCAAATATGTCATTAGTGCCATCCCTCCAACCTTGACCACTAAGATCCACTTCACACCCATGTTGCCATCAGAGAGGAACCAGCTAATTCAGCGTCTCCCAATGGGGGCTGTTATCAAGTGCATGATGTATTACAAGGAGGCCTTTTGGAAGAAGAAAGGTAAGCTGCTGCTATTCATGTTTAAATTGTACTTAGTGGAAGAATCATACTTTCTTAGGAATATTATACTAGACACTAAAACAAAAAATGAATAATCTTTCCAAATTGGTGATAAAAGATCAGAAATCACAGTCCATTTCCTCATAGCCCCTGGCAACACAAAATTGCCCCAAGAGCCCTTGCTGACATTGGGAGGGGAGGGAGAGATCACATCAGTTGCAGGGCTGCCATTGCCACCATGGAAAGGCACTGCTTTGAAGTCACACATACCTGGACTTCACTTGCTTATTCAATATGTGGCCTCAGGCATGATATTTCTTTCACCTTGTTCAGTGTCAGTCTCTTGTTGTAAAATATTGAGAATAAGACCTACTGTCAGTTTGTGGGGAGAAGGAAATGAGGCACGTTCTAGGAGGATATGGTGACCTGCTCATATTTTCAGAATCTTCCTTTAATTTCTTCCATGGGTTCCTGGGTTGACTCCCTCTGATACATCTCCATTTCTTCGAATTCTACAGGACCATCTTACTAATTTAGCCATGCATTGGATGTATGTGACCTTTATGGAAAGGTCATCAAAGATGGGTCATTTTCCATATGTCTGGGTGAATAGACACCTTTGAATTGTTAGTGTATATTTAACAGGGAGTGGCTTCTAAGGTTGGGGTAAAGGCCAGTATTTTAAGATGTGCCTTTCTTAGCAAAATACATATATAATTTCTGCCCCTAAGTCTCAGATGAGGTCAGTCTAATCTAGGGATTTTCTTCTGGTTAAGATTACTGTGGCTGCATGTTGATTGAAGATGAGGAAGCCCCAATTTCAATAACTCTGGATGACACTAAGCCAGATGGATCACTCCCTGCCATCATGGGGTAAGTCCTGCATTTTCCAAATCATGCAAGTGATTGGATGCTGGCAGAGTCTATATTGTTTCAGAATTGAGCTCAAGCAATGATAAATAACCCTATAGAAATAAATTAGGTTTCCATTTATTAAAATATTACAGTGATGTTTATATGTGGCATAAAAACACTGAGAAACTTTACTAAAATAGAAATCATCTTGAACTTGTGCCTATATATTTATTTTTCCCAATAAAACTTACACGTTGGGCCTCCCTGGTGGCGCAAGGGGTTAAATCTCAGCACTATGAAGCTATCGGCAGCCACTGCAGCACGAGTTCTATCCCCGGCCAGGGAGTTAACCCACATGGTGCAGCAGACCTCTCCTGACTTGCCTGCTGCTCCCCTCAGCAGTGTATTTCAGTAGATCTACCTGTTCTGCTTCCCACTCTGTCTTTGGTGAATCTTCTCACCCCCCACACCTCTGGCCCACAATCCAGCTCTTGTATGCATAAATAAATAAATCTTTAAAAAATAACTTACACATTGAAGACAAAGTATAAGAAACAGCTACACAGGTGATATGGTAGACAGCCCTGCTTAGAAGCAGAATGTCCACAACTGTTCTGGAATGAGAACTGTTTTTCCCGTAAAACCTTCCCAATGTAGGGTTTCTGGCCTTTGTCCTTTTCTCCATTGCAAACATCTGCTGCACAGCAAATGTTAATTGGTAGCCTGAAATAGAAGATTGATGACCAATTAGGAAGTGCGCTTGGAGGCTAACCCAGGCCTTGAATGGATGGTACTTTTCCCAGTAGATCATTTCACAGCTCTCCCTCACCAGAGGTGGTCTAGGGTGAGGTTCTGTGTCTGGAAGGAGAGACTTTTTCCTCTCATCTCCCATCCCTGCACACACTGCTCTGTCCTTTGGAGACTAGAAATCCAGATAAAGAAGTGGGGCTCTCACAAAAGGATTGCTAAGGAGTTCTGTAACCTCCTGTTGCCATGTTTTGTAGCCCTGCTCAAAATTATACAAACAAAAGAACTCTTTGTTCCACAGCAAAAGAGCACAGCTTCTGTAATAGTGACCTTTAGAGACCAGTGGTTTCCTCTTTCCCCCCTGGGAAATGCGTGTCTTGTGTCTTCTAGGGAGCAGAAGAGAGAGTTGAGCTCATGCACATTGCATCATTTAAGGGGAATTACAAAACCAAAAGGACCCAACCAACTTAGAAAGCAGGCTGTGCAGCAGGGCTGCCAATGAGGCATTTTGAAACCACTTATGTGGCGGGAAAATAAAAAAGAGCACAAGCCTCCCTGAGAAGAGCAGGTGCTTGCAACTGAATGACCTCTAACCTCACTGGGCAATACAGGCTATGGATTGTTAGTTCTCCATCATCTATATGCCAGAGGAAAGCCAGAGTGTTGAGGCAGAGGTTTTAGATAGTCAGTCAAAACCAATCCAGCTGTGGGTGGAAAGACGTTGATGTTCTTTTTGCCCTGGGAGTTAGGTATTGTGCCATTTGCTCTTCTGGACTTTCTTCAGCTTTAACTAACAAGGACATACAGGGCAGGTGTCTTCCAGATAATAGGCTTATTTAGACAGGCTTAAAAAAGTGATTTCTGATCTGTTTTATCTGGAGAATTGCCCCACAATGTTCTTATCTTGAAGATATATTGTCTCCACCCTATTCTTTTCTCTGGGCAAGGAATGCCTTGAAAGTTGGGGGTGGGGGTTGATTGCCCAGCACTGTGTGATAACTACTACCTTTTGAAAACTAGAAAGGACTTTGCACTTTAGAACTGTCAATTGTCCCCAACCCAAAGCCAGCATGTTTAATTTTCTCAGTAAAATCGTTAAAGGAGGGTTGTCCTTTAGTTAGATGGTTAGAATTAGATCATAAAGGTTTATTTCATTCATGACTTGAAACTTGACAGAGACAGCCAACACTAACTGCCCTTGGAAATGGAAATGTAAAAAGCACCCAAGATCTAAAACGGTTTTCAGATAAATCATTTAATATTTCATCAGCTATTCATAATTTTCATTGAAATACTGCATAAGTCTAAAATGTTTGATTTGTGCTTAAACCTAAAATTTAACTAAAGCCTTTACTAGCAAGCCATAACATCAAGCAAAATTATGACACTGTCCCATAAAGTTCAGTAGCTCAAATTTCTTAAACAGTCCACAGCTTCCTCTGAAATGCTGTTCTCTAGATTAACACAAATTCATCACTTCTCAGAATGATCTCAAATAACAGCCCTAAAGAAATTGCCAATCAAGTTTAAGGAACATTTTATTTTTGGAATAGGGGAGAGGATGACATGCCTGTTTTCAGCCCTTGCATTTTCAGTCCTGATCTACTTGTCTTTTGGTGTAGAATAAAAGAATATGATTTAATTTTTTTTAAATGGAGAAATAATTTCATTATCATTTAGCTCATTTGGATTTTGAAAAGCTTTCTAATGATAGTAATAACTAAGGGCTTCATGTCACAATTCTGAAGTGAAAATATATTATTGAGCAAATGAATATAATAAAGATTCCAGCAGAACTTCGAGCCCAGGTGCAATGAACACTCCAATGCAGGCATAATCAACAAGTTTGCTTACTTACAGCTCCTTCCCTTTCAAGATTCATGGCCAGGGCCTCAGCACTCTTATCTACAAGATCGGGCAGCCAACCAGCTGGTCTGTCTCTCCAAGGCCATCCCCCAATGCCTGCACCTTTCCCCCTTGCCTTCCCCCCTTTTTCTGGGGACTTTGCAGCAATAGCTGTGCCTGCTGAAAAACGATGCTATCAATGTAACAGATATGGACACTGTTGTGTATAAAAGGAACCCTTGGTCTTTAAACCGGTGCTCAGACCCAGGTCTGGGACCTCATGCATGAGTAATAAAGCTTCTCCTGAACTCACCATTCCTGAAGTACCACTTGTTCTTCCTCTGCCTGGGTAAAAGGCTAGAATTCATTTCTATAATTCAATTCTTTAGAATATATATGTAGTTAATATCATCAGTATAAAAATAGAATATATTTCACTAAAGGGAAGCTGATGAATTATAACTGAGTTACTGAATTTGGGGACAGTGCTAGGCCATTTGGGAGAGCTCTGCAATGGGGTTGCCCTTCAGCAGTGTCCAGCACCGAGGCAATGGGGTGGGCCTTGGTACCCACCACAACTCTGAGCCAGCCATTCTGGGGCAGGTGGAGACCTTGAGCCTGGTAGTTCTCTGCTACAGAGTGGGGTTGATGGGGAATGGTTTGCCTATAAGCTCAGGGTAATGGGGCTTAATCCTGAAAGGTGACCTGGGTGGCCTACCATGGTCACCTTTACAGACACTTGTTAATATTTGTTATTCCAGCTTTTACCAGGTATTGGCACAGGGCAGCAGTCATTAACTGCATGAAAATTTAATACAACATTAATCTTTTAAACACTTGATTTCTTTTTTTATGTAATTTTTTTTCATCATTGTTCATTTTTTTAAAAGATTTTTTATTTATTTTTGTACAAGAGCTGGGGTACAGGCCAGAGGCGTGGGAGGGTGAGAGGATTCACCAGAGACAGAGCAGGGAGCAGAACAGGCAGATGACAGAAATACACTACTGAGGGGAGCAGTGGGCGCGACAGGAGGCAAAATACCATGTGGTATTCTCGCCAGCCAGTAGGGATCTAACCGGCACTGCAGAGGCTGCGGACAGCTTCACGGTGCTGTGCTCAACCCGCTGCGCGACCGGAGAGGCCCCCATCATTGTTCATTTTTAAACAGTATTTCCTCCCCTCCCCCTCAGGTGTAGTCCCCATAGAGTTTCCTTCACCAATGCACCCGTGCACCATCACCTCAGTCCCCTGTGCTCCTCCCTCCCTCCCTCTGATCCCTCTCCCTCCTTCTCTTCTGCAGGATGTCTCTGATTTATAATCATCTGTTTTTGTTTTGTTTTTTTTTTGTGTTGTTATTATTTTTTTACACTGCTGTCTTATGTGGTTCCCCTATATTCCTGCTATAAGTGAAACCATCCGATATTTTTCTTTTTCCTTCTGACTTATTTCACCAAGCATAATTCCTTCTAGCTCCATCCACGTTGCTACAAATGCCATGAGTTTATCTTTTTGGATTGCTGAGTAATATTCCATTGTGTATATATGCCACATCTTCTTGATCCAGTCATCTATTTTTGGGCATTTGGGTTGTTTCCAGGTTTTACCTATTAGTGCTGCAATAAACATAGGAGTACAGGTGTTCTTTTGAATCACTGTTTTTGTGTCCTTTGGGTAGATCCCTAGTAGTGGAATTGCTGGGCTGTATGGTAGCTCCATTTTTAGTGGACTGAGGAACCTCCAGACAGCTTTCCATAGTGGTTGGACCAGTCTGCACTACCACCAGTAATTCAGTAGAGTTCCTTTTTCACCACATCCTCACCAACATATGTTGGTGCTTGTTTTTTTTGATATGTGCCATTCTTTTTTTTTTTTTTAAAGATTTCTTTATTTATACAAGCACTGGGTATAGTCAGAAGTGCGGGAGGGTGAGAGAATTCACCAGAGCGGGCAGCAGAACAGGCAGACGGTGGCAGGAGAGGTCTGTACACCATGTGGGACCCTCGCCAGCGGCCAGGGATTGAACCGGCACTGCAGAGGCTGCGGGCAGCTTCGCAGCCCAGTGCTCAACAGCTGCACCACCGAGGAGGCCTGATATGTGCCATTCTTATTGGTGTAAAGTGGTTTTAATTTTCATTTTTAATTTTCATTTTAATTTTCATTTCCCTGATGATAAGGGATGTTGAACATTTTTTCATATGCCTGTTGGCCATTTGCATTTCCTCTTTCGAGAAATGTCTTTTAAGTTCTTTAGCCCATTTCTTGTCTGGATTTAAACACTTGATTTCTTATTGTAAGCAAGAACTGTACTAAATGATAGGGGCAAAATATTGAGTTGGAGGTGACCTGCCATTTAAAAGCCCACATCGTCATAAGGGATTTTAGACACAGAAGCAGGGGCATTTGCTCTAGTAGAGGGACTTACTCGGAGGATGTGGGAGAGCTCATTTATACTGAGTAGGTAGAGACAAAAGCCCTTCAAAAAGGGGCAAATTCTTATAGGAAGAATGTAGGGCAACCAAATAAGGGATCAGGAAAAAAATAATAAAAAAAATCAACAGGCAACTATATCAGAGACATTCTGCAGGGTAGGAGGAAGGAGAAGGATCAGCACAAGGGCAGGAAGTGCACAAGGGACTATGGTGATGCTGCACGGGTGAATGAGTGGTGGGAATTTCACAGGGACTACATCTGAGAGGAAAAAAACACACATTGTACAAAAGTGAAGAATGATGTAAAAAATACATAAAATAAAAAAGGGGCAAATTCTTAATATAAACAGCTGTAATCTGATTGTTCTTATGTAATCTCTCTTTCCAGCTTCATTCTTGCCCGAAAAGCCGTCCGTCTCTCCAAGCTCCATAAAGAAATAAGGTAGGAATTTACATCTGAAACACAAACAGTTCACTTTATATTGTGCTTGTTGCACTAACAGCAGTATAACACATTATGAAAAACCCAATAATTCTCTATATTCTCAAAGTCCCAACAAATCAACCTTTTTGTATTTTGCAATAGTTCTCTTGACTCTGTTGTTGCTATTGAGCATATATTAATGTAATTTTACATACCTGTGTACCTGTGTTAATTTTACAGTGGTTGAAAGATAGGGTTTCTTGTAAGATGGATGGAGAAAAATCTTAGAAAAAATTAGTTCTGACCTTAGAGGCCTGAGTCCCCATCACTTTGCAATGCCATTATCACCTTTCCAAGGTTTTCTGACATGTGTGTCTTTTGAAGATCAATTCCATAAATACAGATTTTGTAACCAGTTGCAACTTGCATACATAAAAGTATTCCCCACTGATTATCTAGGCCACAACTGTGATACTCTTTTCACCCAAGAGCTTCTTTGTATAAAACAGTTATATAGGGCAGTGGTTTCCCCCTCCCCTTTCTGTTTCCATTTCTCTCTTTCTGACTTGTTATATTTGTTTTATTTTGTTTTGCCTTGGAATCTTTTGTTCATATAGAAATCTGACTTCAGAATTTAGGCTACCAGAGGGAGAGGGTGGGAGGTGGGATCAAAGGGGTGGCGGGACCCAGTAGCCTATGGTGGAGGACTATAGGTGTTTTGGTGGTGATTGTGGTGTAGTAACATAACATCTAAAGAGGTGTGCGTGTGTATACCCAATCATATAGTGTTGCAAACAAAAGTTACCTCAACAAAAATAATGCAATTAAAAAAATCTTAACTGGAACTCTTACCTGGAAATAGTCATTTTAACTGTTGGGAAACTGCCTTGGGAATTTCTGGGCTTTCCATTCTTTATGGTTGCCCTAAATCCTTTATTAACTATTGAAGACGACCAATACACACACAAATATTAATTTTCTTTGAATTTGATTTTAAAATTAAACATTAAATCCACTAAGTAGTCCTTGCACTGAGTGCTACTTTGATGACTTTGGAAGTCAAAAAAGGCCGCAGAATGAGTTCCCATATTCACATGGCATTTTTTTTTTTATTTGAGCAACCATGAGATTTGGTATCAGGAAGGGAGCTATTTTAATACCCACCATACATGAAGAATTTGGGATCCAGTGACAGGGAATGATAATCTGAGGCTCCACACCTAGCTTGTGACAAAGTCAGGAGTAGCATCTAACATACATTTTTTTTTTATTACACCTCACTAAATTTGATATTTTCTTTTGGATTTCCTGCTTTCCCTCCTTATTAAATAGGAAAATAAATAACAGCTTGAATGTAGACATGTGGTTATGATTGTACATGCTGGCTGAACTTAATGAAAGTTTTGATGAGGCAGAAATATATCATTAACTGGAGCATTGATTTCCAGAATCAACTCTATTAAAATCGTTCAAACAATATTTAGAAAATATATTTTTTTCTGAGGTCAGTAGATTATGATTCAGTAGGTAAAGGGTAGGACCTAAGTATTTCTATTTTTTAAACAAGCTTTTGAAATGATTATGATGAGTAGCCAGATTTAGAAACCAGTAAACAAATTCAAATACAAGATGATTTACAGTGACCTAATGAATTAATCAGCTTTCTTGTGTTATATACCTTTACCACAAAACCTTAATTTTAATGGGAGGAAAGAAAGGGGGAAATAATTTCCTGTTTTATTTGCATAAACTTGTCCTTAGCTCATCTACTAATATTAAATATAGTGACTATTCCTTATAACATTTGTGTGAAGTAGGTAAGAATCGGTCATCTCATCATAGAGTAGGAGAGAGGGTGCCATCCTAGCCTGAGGATGGATTTGATTCAACAAATATTTATAGGGCACCTACAGATGGGATGCTCAGGAGATTAGAACCTTGGCCCTGCCATTAATTGCTGGATGATGTTGAACAAGTCTCTTCAGCATGCTGATCCTCAGCTTCCTCATCTTTGAAATGAGTGGCTTGCATTACAGAGAGAAACACAGACAGATGGTTGTCTTGAGACATCTTCCAGTTCTTCTATTCCTTTATGATTATTGAACAGCCCCTTGGAGGAACCCCAACTTTTCCTGTCTGTACTGGAGTTAGATGACTTTAAGATAGCCACCTACTGTGTGATATCATCTCAGGAGTGGTATTTGTCCCTCCTTTATAACTTCTCATGGTAAAATGGTGGCAGTAAGCAACAATCCCACCTCCTTCTCCTTACTTAACACTGTGTACCCATTATATGGGAGTTCTGGGAATTATATAATTAGTATAAGTGTGAGCATCTAGATAAATCTGTAAGGTTACATTTTGTCCTACATTTTTGAGAGACATAATAAAAATATTTTCTTATGTAATTGGCAGCATAAAACAGTATCTTTTAAAATCTGTTTCTTTTATTACTATTAAGTATAAAACTTCTCTCCGCCCCAACCCCCACACACACATTTTGGCCGTTTTTCTTTTTACCATTTTTTTTAAAAAAAGATTTATTTATTTATTTATACAAGCATTGGGTATAGTCAGAAGCGTGGGAGGGTGAGAGAATTCACCAGAGCCAGAGTGGGGAACAGAACAGGCAGACCGATGAAACACTGCTGAGGGGAGCAGCGGGCGCGGCAGGAGAGGTCTATTGCACCATGTGGGACCCTCCTTGGCGGCCAGGGATCGAACCAGCACTGCAGAGGCTGTGGGCAGCTTCGCAGCCCAGCGCTCAACTGCTGCACCACCAGGGGAGGCCCTCTTTTTACCTTTTAATGCTTGTTTTATGCATTTGAATTAAATTCTTTGCCACATTTTCAGCAAAAATTTTCCAGTTGCTTGTTAGCCTGTAGCAAATATTTTGGAGCATTTTTAATGTCCAAACTACATAAAGACTAGAGAAAGTAAATACCAAAAGTATGTATGTAACTGGTTAGTGTGAATCTTGTCAAACAAATCCTGAAATAAAACTATTAATTTCTAAACAGTTGATTTTAGTAAATTAGAACTTTCAAATTTCACCAGAAGTGCTTGTGAGTTTAAAATGTATCTGTTTGAAGAAATGCTTAGATAAATTAAGCCACTGATTTTTAGGACATAATACATGCCATGTTCTGTGTTAGTCATTTGTGTAATAAATTATGAGGGTAACCAAAGACTGATGTAATATCACAGTGTACATCATGCCAGCTGCCTTTTGAGTACTGTGTCCACAGAATATTCTGTCAAGTGCAGATTATTAGACTGGAATGACCATAAGCCTTTCCTGCTGTAGCATATTTTATGTTATGCTTAAAAGATTAAATGAGCTTTATATATTTGCTGATCTTTTAATATATTTGGTGATCTTTAAAAACAAAGTAAGATAGTTTAAAAACCCCATTATATGTACTATAAACTTATAAAAAGGATTATTTTAGAATTCTACATATTGCAGAAAAGTGATTTAGAATCAATTCCTAAAACTGATTGACTTTAATCTCATTTCCCCCATTTTAACCTCAACTAGTTCTCAGGTGCTATTCTGGTAGACAAAAATGTTAAAAAGAAGGAAATGTCCTTTGACTCTTCAAATCAATTGACATACTGAGACTGAGTTAATCAGGGGGCAAAGATTTGTGGGACTGTTCATTTTTGGTAGTTGCAAAAGGATTTTAATTTTAATTTTTCCTTAATAAATAAATATGGTTCATGGATAGTGTCATTTTTAAGTGGAATATAGAGAAACTGGACAAAGAGTCAGACAAAGCCAAACTTTAAAACTAACCCTTGAAAGCTGACCACAGACCTGAAGCATCTAGAGGGGGATGGGAAGCACACCATGGGCTATGGTGGAGGTCTATTTTGGTGATGGGAAAGCAATGGTGACCACACCCGAGAAGGAGAAATGTAACACTGTCAACATACTAGCAAGGATGTAAAACAATGGTCCTTCGTTAAATTAAAGAAAGTTAATTTTTTAAAAAATCTGGATAATTTTGACAAGAGACCCCCAGCACTTACTGCTTTTGGTCTATACTTACCAATCATTACTTCCTTAACATTTCTTTGGTTTTGGTTTTTTTTTGTTTGTTTGTTTTTTTAATAGGAAGAGGAAGATCTGTGAGCTCTACGCCAAAGTGTTGGGATCTCAAGAAGCTTTACATGTGAGAAACTCAGCTTTAATCCCTACCAGGTTCTGCTCTGTTTGTTCCCAGTGGTAAAGCAAAGCAGATTATGGTTTCCTGACGGTCTTCTAAAGAGAGAGTGCAAAGGGATGTGCTCACTGAAGGATTAACTTCAGTGACCAAAGGCCATTAAAAGCTGCTGTCAGTTGCATGTAATTTCTGATGCATGGTTCCTTGGGCTATTTAAATGTTCCCTGGCTAACTAGCAGCTGCTTGTAATCAGAGCCTGGAGCTACAGGTTTTGTCTCCAGGGCGGTTGAGATCATTTTCCAGAACAGAGGTTCTGCCCTCCTGTCAATGTCAACTGAATGCTATGAAATAAAATCCCAGATATGTTATCATTTGTTGGTGAAGGCACAGTAGTATATCCTTGATGAGATAGACTGAATCTGGACTCTCTGCCCAGGTCAAAGTCATAATAATTTATTTTTCCATTTGTAGACTTAATTCACAGCTCATTTAGGATTTTCAGTGCTTTCAATCAACCACTGAAAGAGATGATGAGAATAAAATTCTTTCTAAAGAACCTACCACATAGCTGGGGGCTCTTCTGGGGATTTATTTCTGAACTGTTCAAATAATAAATTTGCATAATGTGTTAAGGAAATCAAAGTATGTTCTCTCATGACCCTTGGGAGGAACATTTTTCATCTTAATGTTCCTTCTTAGGATTTCCATCATTCAGTTCTACAGCTTAGAGAGTGGTTTGGAAAAAAGCTTTTCTTACACACTGTGCTTATAGCTCCTCCCTTCTACTCTTTACTCAGCAGAAATGCCTCTATAGATAAGGAAATAAATTTGCTATTTAGAGAATCCAGAAATTTGAGCAGACCTTTCCAGAACCTGATTGTTGATGGGGTTTCCTGAAACCTTAACTCTAAAGATACAGACTCTGGGTGAAGATGCCTTCTCTTCCAGTTAAATACATCATGTCTCCACAATTCCAGCTGTTGGTAGGGTTGCCGTACATGTTTTGTTACTTGGTGCCTCACAAAGGCCATGAATCACTTGCTGCTGTCATGTTTCCCATTAGCTAGAAAAACAGGGCCATCTTTTTCCTTAATGTAAACTTTGTGTTAAACACAAAACTTCATTGTTGACTAGCAGCATTTAAGCTTTCTTTATAACTTTTTCTTTCCTCTGACTGTAGCCGGTACATTACGAAGAAAAGAACTGGTGTGAGGAGCAGTACTCTGGAGGCTGTTACACCGCCTACTTTCCACCTGGCATCATGACTCAATATGGAAGGTACTCACCAGACCCCGCACCAGTTAATGCAAGACATGCACCAAACTTAGAGTAGTTGTTTAGAATTTTACTTATTTAATTTGTCAGTTGTTTACATGTCTATATAACTTTGGGGTTACATTTTTACTCCTCCATATGGCACATGTTTCACGCACCCCTTACCAAACCACCTGTGCCAATAGAATTTTAGAAATAGTAGACACTATTCCTGTTTCTTTTTTTTTTTTTAAAGAGGCATGTATTTTATTTATTTATTTGTTTGTTTGTTTGTTTGTTTTGTTTATTTGTACATGCACTGGGTACAGTCAGAAGCGCGGGAGGGTGAGAGAATTCACCAGAGCTAGAGCGGGAGCAGAGCAGGCAGAAGGACCGAAGTACACTGCTGAGGGGAGCAGCGGGTGGCAGGAGAGGTCTGCGTGCCATGTGGGACCCTCCTCTGGTGGCCGGGGAGCAGCCGGGGATCGAACCGGTGCCGCAGAGGCTGCGGGCAGCTTCGCAACCCAGTGCTCAACCGCTGCGCCACCGGGGAGGCCCAGACACTATTCCTGTTTCTAATGACACGGAGAGTCAGATTATATATTTTTGGATATCTGTAGATGTGTTTGTGTTGGTACATAGAACAGTATCTGTCAGCACATAGAACAATAACAGAATACTGCTGGGGATTTCAGATGTCAGCAATACATGTGAGAATTCTGTAAGTCGTGGTGTCCTCCAAGGGATGTCTCCACTGCATACTGTTCAGGTGTGAAGAGGTTATCTCCACAAAGGGTCAGGGAGTCCACCTTGGCTTAAAAGTCCCATGCCTTATGGGAGCCATTGTCTCGTATAAAAGCCTCATAGTCACAGTGTCTAGGGTCCTTATGAGAGACATGCCCAGTCCAAGAGGTGCCACACTCAGGGAAGTCCAAAGTGATAGCCTCCCACTAGGCATTTACAATTCATATGCAGTTGTTCCTGCCCAGGTGCCAATGTGGGGTTTGGGGGAAGCTTATTTAGGATAAGTGGTGATTCTTGGTAACTTGGATGGTATTATACCTTCATCAGGTTTCTGGAGGAATAGTACTAGAGAATTAACTCACGATCATATTTGTCTATGGAGAAGGAAGGAGGGTTTGGTAAACCTTTCCTTACATGAACTTTGTCTTTTGGTTGATTTTTCTTAATTGAATCAAATAGTCTTTGTTAGTGATAGCAGGATTAATTGACTGGAGTTGTTCTGGAATCAGAGTAGAAGTCTAGAGGATGGGGCGAGGATCAGGAATAGATGAAGTCAAAGATTGCTGAATTGGAAAAAGGTAATGTTGGGTTGAGGCGAAGGCCTATGAGGTGGAGATGTTCCAGCTCGGGAGATTTCATAAAAGTGGTACAGATGAGGCAGGGGAAGCTTGGAATTGCTCTTTCAGCCCAGCCTTCCTGGGTTCTCTTTATCAAGACCTCTTTGAAAGAGGAGAGCCATTTTACCTGCCCTCAGCCAATCTCCAGGTAATTTCATAGAAGACTGTACAGAGGTTGCTTCTAATTTTTTTTATAATTTATTTTTTTATATCTTTTACATCATTATGTATTTCCCATAAAATTCCCACCAACAGTTCACCCATGGACCATCACCCTAGCCCCTTGTGCTCCTCTCCCCTGTTTTGATCCCCGTCCCTCCCCCTCCCTCTCAGAATGTCTCTGATTTATGGTTGCCTGCTAGTTTTGTTTTATTATTATTATTATTGTTGTTGTTACTTTTTTCCTGATCCCTTATTTGGTTCCCTTGTATTCTTTTTATAAGTGAAACCATTCAATATTTTCTTTTTCCTTCTGACTTATTTCACTGAACATGATCCCTTCTAGCTCCATCCATGCTGCTGGGAATGGAGTGAATTTATCTTTTTTGATTGCTGAGTAGTGTTCCATTGTGTATATGTACCATATCTTCTTGATCCAGTCATCTGTTTTTGGGCATTTGCGTTGTTTCCATATCTCACCTACTATAAATAGTGCTGCAATAAACATAGGGGTGCAGGTATCTCTTTGAATTAATGTTTTTGTGTCCTTTGGGTAGATTCCTAGGGGTGGAATTGTTGGGTTATATGGTAGCTCCATTTTTAGTAGGTTGAGGACCTCCACAGAGCTTTCCATAGTGGTTGGACCAGTTTGCACTCCCACCAGCAGTGTAGGAGAGGTTGTTTTTTTAAAGAGACAGACATATAATCATTTGGGTCTCTCCTTTGCTAGAAGTCAGTTACTCTCCCCATCTTCTCACTCACCAATGTGGTTCCTCCTGATACCTTTGGAGTGCCTGCATCCCTGGTGTCTGGTTAGATGTGATCTTACAAGGAATACACTGCTTGGAAAACAGTGTAGAGAGCAGAATTGACTGCAAATAGTTAATACACAGCAAATATATCTGATTGTGGATTTATATGCCATTCTGGCTAGCTTGGAAAGGTCAGCATCACTTTTAGTGATTGATGATCTGACAGTCTGAGTCTCTCTGGCTTGAAAGTTCATATCCTTGGGTGCAGGCATAGGAAACAAGGAGGGACCTTTCTTTCTCCTTTGACTGAGTTACATGGGTGTTTTTGAAAGGAGTTGAGTTTCCTGATCTGCTGTTGGGTAAATGAGGAACAAGGATTGGCTCATTTACTTGCAGCGCCTTCCCAAGTAACTGTATGTGTCTGTTGTGTTCCCTTCAAGGGTGATCCGACAACCAGTAGGTAGGATTTTCTTCGCCGGTACAGAGACTGCAACACACTGGAGTGGTTACATGGATGGAGCCGTAGAAGCTGGAGAACGGGCGGCTAGAGAGGTAAAGGAAGGAGCTGTCTCACTCTGAGTCTGGCATCTGGTCTTTCTAGATCTGGACACTGGTAAATCTGTATATATCACTTCTTTGCCCTTCACCCCACTCATGAGGCTCATCTGTTATCAGCAGGGTCTTGAATCCATGAAAACTACACTTCATTTCATAATACCGTGACTTTTCCTTCCAGGTCTTGAATGCTTTGGGGAAAGTAGCAAAGAAAGACATCTGGATCCAAGAGCCCGAATCACAGGTACATTTGGTGGGTCCATGACATCCATAGACCAGTAGCTAACTGCATGTAAAACTCCTCTCTCATCTTCTAGCCTCTGTTGTAATTATAGGTGCCACGCTCCAGGGCATGTCAGTGCATTGATTTTACAGATATGGTTTGCCCCTCTTTGTCAGTGCAAGAGGTTTCTGCTAATGATCTCTGTTTATCCATCTAGGATGTTCCATCCATGGAAATCACTCACACCTTCTGGGAGAGGAATCTTCCTTCAGTGCCAGGCCTCCTGAAGCTCATTGGATTTTCAACATCAGTAACTGCCCTCTGGCTTGTGCTATACAAATTCAGGCTACTGACACGATCCTGAAGCTTCATGCTTATGCTTTTCGCTTACTCTTTTCTGACACCATCAAAAAGAAAATCTTGACAAAGTCTGTGTCCTTGGATCATCTTTAAGTCACAGACTAACCCTTCAGTTTAGTCTCAGTCACTGCTAATGTAAAAATAACCTGAAGACTCACCTCATTAGATCAATTTCCATATTGCTAATTGTGTAACTAACTTGTGCTGACTGGTGGAATAAACCTTACGACTGACTTCTTAATTTCAAGAAGCTAAAGTTGAAGTGTGTATCAGCAGAATTTTTTGTGTCCTGTGTTTCTCCCCTTTAACACCAAATGCCTGGTGATAACAGAAATGAAGCATTTATCTTTCTCTCTGTAGAAGTTGAGTAGTTAAGACCCAGCTTGTGTGTCCTTTTAAGTCCTTCGGAAATTTTGAAGTGTAGGTCTAGAGCTCAGAGGCTCACAACTTTCTGGGTGAGCAGCTCCTGCTTTGAATGAGGGAACAGTAAATGAAAGCCATGCAGGTAGGCCAGTAGGGAAACATCTAGTAGGCCACTGCCTCAGGATTTCCTGACCGGCCACTTCTAATTCCATTGAAATTTCTAGCTATCTATCTAGTCTGAGCACTGGCTTGTTTATGTTTTCCTCTTTTGCTTCTTAAAGGGGAGAGTATTTATCAAGGTATAGTGTTTAAATTGACGGGCTGTGATTTTTGTGCAGCTTCCCAGATGAGCAGAGTAAAATAGCGGCAGGGCTGTCCCTTAAAAGGCCTCCCTGACCAGCTCCACATGAGACCAGCTGCAGTGGCTATCTCCTCCTCCTCTTGGAAGGTGGCTGGACATCACTGCTTATCACCAATATTAGCATCTCTGCCAATTTCAGATAAGCGGTATTTTCCTTTGTCTTAGGTATACCCTGGCTGTCTGAAATTCCCTAGTAGCATATATATTTTCTTTTTTCCTAAAACTATGGTAGAATTAGGCAGATCTTTTCATTTAAATATGTCTTCAACATGTTTACCTTTAAATAAATGTTAGCCTGCCAATTTCAAATAAGTATTGAAATACACTTGATAATATTTCTGATTACTGTTTGTTGAGATGTGATCAGATGCAGAAAGGAAAGGAAATTCAGACTCTCTAGTGTAGCCTAACTTGCTTTAGTTATCAAATTTTATAAAAGACATGAAACATGTTTTTATATATGAAGGCTAAATTCTCTATCTTAGGAGTGACATGGGCCCAGAACGGGGCCTACCTCTCATCTTTCCTATTTGAAAGCTGTCAGATTTTTAAAAGTCCATTCCAAAGATTTCAAACATAAAATGCTTCTCTTTAATATAAATGTCTGGGATATTCAATACATTTGTGATCAAATAAAGCAATTGAAAAGATTCAGCAGATTTGGGCACACAGGTGCTAAATATGCAGTCATATCTTATCCCACATCGTTGATGAATAAGACATTTCATTTTAAATGAAGTTTCTGGAGAGCTGAAGCTTGCTCTTTTATGTGCCAAAATTTTTAAATAAAAAATGTAATGGACATATTTCCAATACAGTTAAATAAGCTAGATTCAAATTCATCTTTTTTTATTAATCATGCCAATCATTGTGTGTCTCAATTTTTTATACCTTTATAATGGAGTGACACCATTGTGTTTTCCCCTATAGTAAATGTTGCTTAATTGTTTTGTAGGTGGTAAGTCTAATGCTTTTCCTGTCTTCTCCTGCATTCAGTTTTTTATTTCATATTCTTGTTATCTCTATTATTTCCTAAGACTTCTTAATCTCCTATTTTTTATATAATGGGAGTTAAAAATTGTCAGAAAAAAACCAACCCAATTTTATTATATAACTAACTCTATCGTAAATTCAAAATTAAGTCATTGAATCTTTATGTGAGGACTAAAGGTATTCCAAAGTTTTACCTACCTAAGAGAGAACTTTTCTGCCACTCTTTATCTCGCAATTGAAAAGTACTTTAGCTAACTTAGGGGTTTTATTAATTTCTTTGAATATGCGCCAGTCCATAAGGAATTTCTGCTTATTATATAGCAAACTGCTTTGAGAAATCACATCCCTGATCTATTTCAGTTGTTTCTGTTCATTTACTGATTAACTCAGTTCTGACACACCTTTTGGGAAATACTGATTTAACTTCTTAACTGACAACAGTTTTAACACTAATGCATATCTCACTAAGTCTTGATGGTTGAAGGGCTCCTGAGTATGCAATTTACCTTCTTAAACTTTTCAGGAAGCCAATTAATTTATCCAAGTTAGATTAGCCCTGTTAAGCTATAGATTATCAAAATGAATGCCAGTACAGATATGCCTAGAAATGAAACGAGCAGAGGACTCCCACCATGTGTGAGGTTGTCTAATACCATCATCATCAAATCAGTTTAAGCAGCGGATAGAGCCTGAATCACTTCACAATTTTGGAAGGCTGAGTTGGCCTCACTCCATAGAAGGTGGAGACTTAGATTTTAAATGTGAATGTTGTTGTCAAAACTGTTAAGTAAGGACTTGTACAACACTGAAGAAAAAAATGTCTGATTGTGAACTATGTTCAGTTTGATTGTGAACTTGGTCCTAATGTTTTATTTGAAACATGCCCAGTGCTACATGTGGGAATACGCATATGTGTGTGTGTTGCCACAGAAGTATGGTTTTGTCTGTATGGTACTGTTTTGTTTGTTAATAAAGTGCACTGCCAACCTCGATTCAGACCTGGCTTCTCTATTTGGTTGATGGTTTGAAGGTTAATTGGCTTCTTATAGCAGGCGATCCCAAGGAGGGGTCCATCCATCCATGGAGGATGGACTTAAAAAGCCACTTGATATTTTCATTGTTTGGGTTGACGCTCATGATTCATCAAGGTTTCCTGAGAACTGACTAATGCTAGAATTTTGTCATCTGGCCACAGAAGACGTGGAATCTAATAGAAACTTTCTCACCTGATAGGCTTTATGGTACCCTGAGCAAATCACTTTGGTTCTCTGTCTCTCAGACTCATCTGGAAAAGGGTGGGTTGCACTTGGTGATGTCTAAGATTTTTTTCATGGCAGCATTATGTGATTGAAGCATTAGTTGCTGACATTCTGCCTGTTAGTGTGACAAGGGAGAGTCGCTCAGCTTTTCTGTGTCTTGGTTCATTCCTTATCTGAGGTTGGTTTCCCTGGAATTAGACCGACATGCAGAGTCATGGCAGAAAGTTTGTTGGGCACAGCTCTCAGGTAATACACCTAAGGGTGTGGAGAAAGCAGGATGGGGCAGGAGTTGACCCGCAAAGCAATTGCAAATGAAGCCTTGGCAAATCCTGAGCGGATTGCTGGGAAGGCCCTTCTGAATTAAATTACCTCCGACTGAGGAAAGGAGGGTGGAAGGCCTTCTGTGTCCCTTCATCAGTAATCCCCTGGAAGGTGGTGTTCCCTCGCTGAGGCGGGTCCAAGGACAATTCCTCTTGAGGAACTAAGCAGTGAACTGAGATAAATTTACATTTCTAGCACTTGTGGGGTTCAGGAAGGGGTACGCACTTTATTCTATAGAGTTGCCCTTTGTACTATAAAAGATACCATGGGCTTGAACTTTGGTTTTATAGATAGACTGTAACAACTTTGTGAACCTATCCCTGTTAGGTAAGGGAACTGCCTTTATCAGATTGTATTTCAGTGCTATTGTTTAATTTTTTTTGTGAGATACCATTATTTACAATATGTTTCAGGAGTACAGCCTTCACACCCCCATAAACATATATAACATATCACAGCCACCACTAAAATGCTGGTTAACTATGTTCCACTATCTAATCACCCCTTTCCACCCATTCCTCTTGCCTCCCTTCCATACCGCTCTGGTAGTCACCATTTTCTTGTCAGATTCCAAGGGTTTGTGTTTGTTTTGTTTTGTTTTGTTTTTTTCATTTGCTTTTTCCTTTTTATTCCATATGTGAGTGAAATCATAATGATATTTGTCTTCTCTTTCTGACTTCACTTAGCAGAATCATCTAAAGTTCTATCCATGTTGACACAAATGGCAAGATTTACATTTTTTATAGGTGAGTTATGTCTTATAGTGTTTGTGTATCACATCTGAATCCACTCATCTGTCAATGGGCACTCAGGTTGTTTCCATGTCTTGGCTATTGTGAATAGTATATTTCTGCAGAAAAAAGCAGAATTAGAGGAAACTCTGGAAATAGTTCAACCTCTGTCTCAACAAAGTAACCCCCTCTGCCGGTTCACTAATAGAAATTTCAAAGGGGATAAATACATTTATGAGCTGTACTCTTTACAGTTCCAAGGCAGGTCTCACAATGACAGCCGGTATGAACTATCTGTCTTAGCCTGGAGCCAGGTTTCTAAAGGAAGATTTGGGGCCTTATGTGAAAAAGTTGTGAGGGAACTTGGAGAGCCTTCAAAGTGGTTCAAGGCACATGTAACCATATAAGAGAATTATGTACACTATAGTTACATATCAATGGGAATGTAGTTTTCCTTTAATGAGTCTCATACTTTCTAAGAACCACGGAGAGAGCCATGGGTAAAATGGAGTGGAGTGGTGTGGGTGAATGCTCGGGCAGTGCTGGAGCCAGCAAAAGACAAAGGAAATGGGAGGAGGCTATTTGAAGAGCAATACGATGTGATTCTTGACGAGTTGGTACCCACCAAAGAGAGTAGGGCACCCCTGCACTTTGTGTCATTTTTTTTTTTTTGAAGATTTATTTATTTATACAAGCACTGGGTACAGTCAGAAGTGTGGGAGGGTGAGAGAATTCACCAGAGCCAGAGCGGAGAACAGAACAGGCAGACTGACGAAATACACTGCTGAGGGGAGCAGCACGCGCAGCAGGAGAGGTCTGCGCGCCATGTGGGACCTTCGCCAGCCGGGACTGAACCGGCACTACAGAGGCTGCGGGCAGCTTCGCAGCCCAGCGCTCAACCGCTGCGCCACCAGGGGAGGCCCCACTTTGTGTCATTTACCCTATACCTGCCTCTGGGAAACCATGCTGGGACTCAGATACCTTCCTTATAGAGTTGATGGGAAAAGTAAGATAATGTAGGGAAGGGCTTAGCAAAGCAAGCACTCAATATTAGCTGTTATTCACCAGCAAAATTCAAATAATTTTAATACAAATAAGTATACAATTATGTACATTTGAATATCTACAGAAGAGTAAAAATGAGTAAGTCTGTTCAAACAATAAAAGCTGACAATAAAAAAATTATTGTTGGGCCTCCCCGGTGGTGCAGCGGGTTGAGTACAGCGCTGTGGAGCTGTCCGCAGCCTCTGTGGCGCCGGTTCGATTACCGGCTGACCAGAGAGATTCCCACATGGCTCAGCAGACCTCTCCTGTCTGGCCCGCTGCTCCCCTCCACAGTGTATTTTGGTCCTTCTGCCTGTTCTGCTCCCTGCTGTCTCTGGTGGATTCTCTCACCCTCTCGTGCCTCTGGCCTGTACCCCAGTGCTTGTATGAATGAATAAAAAAATCTTAAAAAAAAATTATTGTTATTGAAGTGCCATTATTTTACATCCTTGCTAGTGTTTTGACAGTCTAGGATTTCCTGCTCCCTTGTGTAGTCACTGCAGCTCTCCTACTGCCGAAGCACCATAGCCCTCCACCACAGTCCATTGCTTTCATGCCTCTCCCGTCCCCTTTCCCTCTGAAAGCCAAAGATCAGTGGTCAGCTTTCAAGCGTTGTTTGTAAAGTTTGTCTGACCTTTTGTTTGGTTTCTCTGTCCACACGTAAGTGACACCATCCGGTATTTATCTTTCTCCTTCTGGCTTATTTCACTTAGCATAATCCCTTCCAGCTCCATCCATGTTGCCACAAATGACATGAGTTGATCATTTTGATTGCTGAGTAGTATTCCATTGAGTATATATACCACATCTTCTTGATCTACTCATCTGTTTTGAGGCATTTAGGTCGTTTCCATATCTTGGCTATTATATGTAGTACTGCTATAAACATGGGAGTGCAGGTTTCCTTTTGATTTAGTGTTTTTGTGTTTTTTAGATAGATACCTAGGAGTGGGGTTGCTGGGTGTATGACAGATCCATTTTTAGTCTTTGAGAAACCTCCATAATGCTTAAACAGAAAACTCCATCCACCATTTGCTCCATCCACCATTGCTCACTGTCAGTCATTTTAAATTTTGTGAACATTTACCAATTTTAACAATCATTCAACACATACTTACTGAGCACTTACTATGTGCTGGTAGGACATGAGGATACGAGATTTCAGGGAAGCCTCCATAAGCACCACTGTGTGGCAAGTATTGATAGGTAAGCACACTGCGTAGACAGATAATGGTAGAAAAAAACTAAAGATGGTATCTTAGGCTTTAAGGCTGCTAGAACAAAAAGGCCACAGACTGGGTGGCTTAAAAATAACAGACATTTATTTCTCACAGTTGCAAAGGCTGAAAAGACCAACATCAAGGTGCTGAGATTCAATGTCTGATGAAGACCCGCTTGTTAACTTCATAGATTTCCATCTTCTCCATGTGTGTCCTCAAGTGCTGAAAGGGTTGAAGGAAATTTCTAGGGTCTCTTATAATATCACTAATACCATTCACGAAGGCTCACACCTTCATGGCCTTAATTTTCCCCCAAAGATGCCACTCTAATACCATCAGTTTTGGCGATAGAATTTTCACATTTAAGCTGGAGAAGTGGGGGAGAGCACAAACATACAGACCATAGCAAATGGCAAGGCTAAATGGCAAGGAAAATCACAAGCATCAGTAACAGTGCTGAATGTGAAGTCCCCTTTACTCCATCCACTATTGCTCACCGTCAGTCCTTTAGTCCTGTCTGCCCAGCCCTTCTCTTCACTGGAGATCTGAGATCTCTGTCAGCCAGGGCTCTCCATCTCTCAGCACCATGTAAAGAGGCAGCCGATATTTGTTTTGAAAGAGTGCCATCTTCTGGCCAAATGCTGCTGCTTCCTTCAAGTGGAAATCCCAAAGTATTAACAGCTTAGTCTTGGGAGGAAACTAAAAGGTGTCACATCCCACCCAGAATTTCCTCTAAACACATTTGTCTGCACTCTCTTTCTTTCCTGTTTTGATATGGATCAAAAAATTAATATCTAATATCCACAGTTTTTCCTTTGCCTTAATCTCCCTTTTTGTTAGACTTTTTGTTAGAGTTGTTGGTTCCACAGCCTTTGTTGTTTCCATTTATGGAATGGGTGAGGTGGAAAATTGGTGGGGGTGTCTCCCTGGTGGTGCAATCACTATGAAGCTATTGGCAGCCACTGCAGCATGACTTTGATCCCCAGCCAGGGAGGTGACCCACATGGCGCAGCAGACCTCTCCTGTCTCTCCTGCTGCTCCCCTCAGCAGTGTATGTCAGTCTGCCTGTTCTGCTCTCCATTCTGTCTCTGATGAATCCTTTCACTCCCTCTCCACACCTCTGACCTGCACCCCAGTTCTTGTATGTATACATAAATAAGTAAAATAAATCTTTAAAAAAAAGAAAATTGGTGGGAGATGTGAGCAGTTGTATTGTTTTTGCCTTATAAGGGCAGGGAACCAATCTGGAGAAACTGAGACAAGGGGGTTGGAGAGAAGAGAAGTTTCAGGAAGTTAACTTGGGGCTATAGTGTTGCTAGAGAAAAGGATTGTTTTAAAGCTGCCTTTACAGTCTAAAGAGACAGAGAGCAAGGAAGCTTTGTAGGATTACAAAGTTAGGATTTTGGTTAGGATTTTTTTGGTGTAATAAAGATCTATAGTATTGGGCCTCTCTGGTGGTACAGGGGGTTGAGCGCAGTGCTGTGAAGCTGTCCGCAGCCTCTGCAGCATGGGTTTGATTCCCGGCCAGCCAGGGAGATACCCACATCGCGTGGCAGACCTCTCCTGCCTCACCTGCTGCTCCCCTCAGCAGCGTTTTCGATCCATCTGCCTGTTCTGCTCCCTGCTCTGTCTCTGGTGAATTCTCCCACCCTCCTGCACCTCTGGCCTGTACCCCAGTTCTTGCATAAATAAATAAATCTAAAAAAAATTCTATAGTATTCTTAAAGCTTTGGGTCAAAAAAAAAAAAAAAAGCTTTGGGTCAAAATCATGTTTCTTTCAGACATTGTAGGATACTGGGACCACCTGAGAAATCCCCAAGCAGCGTATATTATTCTAGGCTGTATGAATTCAGAAATCATGACTAACAGTAGCTGGTGTCTTGAACAATGCCTTAGAATATGCTTCAGTTTTCAGGATCTCAACAGAACTTGAGAAATAACCTCAGCAACTCTGCCCTGTAAAGATGAGCAACTAAGCTTCTAAATGATACCCCCAGACTGGAGAGACACCAAATAGGTCTAGCAATGAATTATATTTATCTTAAGAGAATAAACAAAGGAGGTATGCTCGTCCAATATGCGTATTCAACCAGCTACCACAGCTGATTGTATCAGCATCAACTAGCGAATATGGGGTCCCTTCATGGACCCAAGGAAGCCGCTGAGGTTAGTTGGGCCTTGTGTTTACACTGGCAAAGGTTGCCAAAACATGTGTCCTGAAGGTAATTTCACTGAGAGGTGGGGCCAATTCAGACAGGCCCGACAGAGTGAAAGCAGATCAACTTCTCTCACAAGTGGCCTAACCACCTTTGCTATGTCAACCATTTTCGTTTTATGGGCTGTGTTAATTTCCTCTTGCTCCTGTAACAAATTAACACAAACTAAGTAGCTTAAAACAACGCACACTTTTATAGTTCTGGAGATGAAAAGTTTGAGAGCGATTTAAAGGAATACAATCAAGGTGTTAGAAAAACTGGCTTCTTCTGGAGGTTCAAGGGAGAATGCATTCCTGGCCTTTTCCAGTTTCTAGATGTCAGCATGCTTTGCTCATGCCACACCCTTCTAATCCATGTCCTGCTACCATGGATGGATGCATGCCCTCTTCCTCAACTTTGATCCTCCAACCTCCCTTTTTAAAAAAGATTTATTTATGTATTTATTTATACAAGCACTGGGTACAGTTAGAAGCGAGGGAGAGTGAGGGAATTCACCAGAGCCAGAGCGGGGAACAGAGCAGGCAGACCGACGAAATACACTGCTGAGGGGAGCAGCAGATGCGACAGGAGAGGTCTGTCGCGCCATGTGGGACCCTCAGCCGGAGGCGGGAGATCGAATCGAACCGGTGCTGTAGAGGCTGTGAGCAGCATAGCAGCCCAGCGCTCAACCGCTGCGCCACCAGGGGAGGCCCCAACCTCCCTTTTATGAGGATGCTGTGTTAACATTGGACTCCCACAGATAACTGAAGATGTTCTCCCTATTTTATGATCCTTAACTTAATCACATCTGCAAAGCCCAAATTCCCCCCTTTAGCAGTGAATTTAATAAATACAGTGAATTTAATAAATACAAATGGCCTTGATCATTGACATGTCTTAGTGTCTCAAAGTGGAGAAATTAGGGCAGGGTTCATAGGTTTATAGGCTTTTCAACTTGGGCTGGGTGAGCTTCAAGACCAGTCTTGCAAGGCAGATAGCTGGGTCAGCATGGTCTCTGATATAATAGCTCAGGAGTGGCAGCATAGTAAGGTGGGGTCATGAACGAGTCCTAACTAGTAAGCTGTTCGTCCTGATTAAACTCTTTTTGTTGGTTCAAAGTTTTGTATTCCTGAAGCAAGTATTTCCTGGGACAACTAGCCAAGTTATGTAGACTGGTTCCAGTATTGTTCTGCTCAGGGACAGGAAACTATGCTAGTTTCAGTTCTTAGTTATCATGCAGAAGTGAGAATACTTATTATTAGTACTTTGATTTGTTAGGCCCCGAGAACATTCTTTAGAAACAGATTCTTGCTTAAGTTACCATCCTTTGTAAGAAAGCATAAGTGTTTCCCACAGGTTCCGGGAGTCAGCTAGGCCTGGGTTTGAATCTTGATATCCAGTGTGCATTTTCTCATCTGTTCGATGGAGATCTTCAGGTGTTTTGAGCATTATAGAAGATAATGCAGGTGCAGCTGTTAGCATGAAATAAACATCAACCTTAAAAAAGATTCAAGAGAAGTTTGTGGTCTACTGTGACTTCCAAAATATATCTTGAAGTACTTCTTCCCTCTCTTGTCATCTCTTTACTTACTAATCACCTGCCCCAATGTCCTGGC
The DNA here is from genome assembly GCF_014898055.3 of Talpa occidentalis. Lineage (NCBI taxonomy): Eukaryota > Metazoa > Chordata > Mammalia > Eulipotyphla > Talpidae > Talpa > Talpa occidentalis. The sequence goes on along the minus strand of NW_023601543.1, from coordinate 60,846,073 downwards.
TTTTCCTCACCACACAAGTAGCCCAGGTGATCTTTTTAATATTGCCAGTCTGATAATGTGAGTCCGGGCTCAATGCCCTTCAACGGCTGCTCTTTGGATATGACAGATCCTGGCTCCCAAGGCCTTACATCCTCAAAGCCCCACCAGCTTCTTTCTTCTCGCCTCAAGCTACTCCCCTCTTCCTCAGAAACTTTCAGCCATCTTGTTCTGCTTGCAAATCCTCAGACACATCCGCTTCTTTTCTGTCTTATTTTCCTTTCTCTGAGGATCCTTTTCTCCATTTTTTATTTGGCTAAATCCTTTGGGTTGCTCATGAATTATCAATCACTTTTTCAGAGGTGCTTTTCTGACAACACTTTCTCCACAGCTAATGCACCACCTTAATCTCTTATCATAGTCCTCACTGTCCCTTCATACAGATTTGAAATTACACGTCTGTTTAAAACAATGTTTAATGTTTTAGATGTCCTCAAGTGGCAGACCCTACCACTGATGTTATACGTGTGCAAAGATTTCAAGGCCATCAGCTCTCTGGGCAAGGGAACAGGGTCTTGGGTGGCTGGAACATCCAAGCTGCTCATTTCAAAGCATGAAGTAACCTTTCTCTTTACCCAGTATGCATTTCAAATACAATCATTTTCTTCTTTGTGATATGATGTGATAAAGGTTGGGAAATACTGCTTTAAGGCAATATTTTTGATAAGCAAGCAAGGATCAAAGGTTACTGTTAATATTCAGATTTTACTATGAAATATCACTTGCATGACAAAAATGAAAACTTACCATCATTTTCCTGGCTCACAATTTAATATGGTGCCTAGAAACATATTGGTAATGACAAAGCTTCAAAGGTACCCAACTACAAATTCAAATTTGTTGCTCTTTAATTATTTTCCTTCCATTATAACATGTCCTCAAAAGAAGGAATTTAAATGAGCCAATTAGTAACTGGAGGTCAGTCTGGAAGAAATAATTGACAGGACCCGTCCTCAGATCTCACCAGGCTCCTTGGATTTAAATTGGAATCCAAGAGAGAAGCATTTATTCATTATTTATTTCACTCAATCATTTATGCCATGCCCAGTCTCAAGGGGAAGCTAGGGATCTGGCTGAAAAACAAAATTAACAAATTAAAATTAACAAGCACAGAAAGGAACAAATCCAGTCTCACCCCAGATGACTGCAGTGGCTAGGACAGAAGCCCAACTGGAAGGGTATCCTGGCTGCTCAAAGTTAGACCAACCTTCTCCCTTCCTGCACATCTACTCTTAGCCACACACATGAATCCGCCCACAGTAGAAATTTCTAGTTAGGTAAAGAGAGAAGACGGTTTTGGAACATCGTGAGGGCTGATAACATCCTTCAACATGGTTCAACATCCAGGAAAACTGACCATGTGGCTTGTCCCCCTGAGACAGAAAGAAGAGTCCATGTCTCAATCCCATCTCCTGGGCAGAGGCAGCAGGGTAGGGTGAGCAAAGGGGAATGAGTCTTCATGGCCATGGAAAGTTCAGGGGGTCATGTGGGCTCCCCATGCCAGGGTCTTCTGCAGTCTGAATTTCCAGGGTGTCTTGGGGGCAGAGGATGGGCTTCTCTTAGAATTCCCAGGGGACTGCTGTTGGTTATTAGGCATGGAGTCTCTGTCTGGTCCCTTCAGGCGGACTTGTCCTTCTAAGAAGACAGGGTCTGGGACCCAGTTCTAGGTCATCGGTCTTCACTGGCCACCTTAACTGTGCTGCTCTCACACATCTGCTTATGGGGCCTGGATATAGCTGGAACCCCAGTGCTGCCAGTCTTCTAGTTCTTGGTGAATATGACTTCGGATACTCCTGCATGGAAGAAGGGGCCCCTGAATCCACCTGGACTTGTGTCCATGGAATTTTGACTGAATCACCTGCCAGCCTCACCTGGGATCTGGCTGCGATGCCCCACTGCCCATCTGGGTCACCAAGCCAGGCATGCTGTGTGACTGGCACCGTGCACCTCATGGGTTGGGAGGGTGTAGGGTAAATGGAAGTGATCAGGTTTTTTCTGGCCTCCCGCCATTAGCATCTATGGCGGGTCTCACACGCGTGGCCGATGGCGGCACCTGGAGCGTGGTGTGCGCATGTGTGAGTGGACACGCCTGCGCTGAGGGACGCAGCACGTAAGGGCGGGAGAGGACCGTGCAGCGGTGCGCAGTGGAGAGAGGCGGAGAGCGTCACAGAAGGGCTAAGAGGAAAGAGCTTATAGGGATTCGCAGGGGGTCCGAGTCATGGTCTCCCTGCTGCCTCCTTTCCCCTAACCTGTGAGGATGATGCCAAGGGCTCCAAGGTTCTTTCAAGCTGCCTGAACCGACGATGAACTTACGCGGCCTGGGATGGTCGCAGAACAGTGGGGAGGAGCATTACTGGACCCAGCAGAATCTATTCCCAGTGGCTTTATGAAGAAGGAATTTCTGGAGCTGAGTGAGTGGAAGATGAAACAAAGAAATTCTCCAGGCTGACAACTGGGGCGGATGCCCGAGGCAGGGGGACTAGCACTGCCCATAGGTCCTAAGTCCCAAGAGAAGTTTCTTCAGCCACAGTCGGCTGGAGGCCAGCGGAGCTTACTGCAGCCTTCCCCTCTCGCCTATCTTTATTCTAGTTCTCTCAAGCAGCTGCATGTTCAAAAGCCCTTTCAAATAGAGGCGCCATCCGTCGGAGGCTAAGTTACAGAGAAGTATCTTTCAGCACCCCCACTCCTGGCCCCTGGGAATCGCTCAGCACATCTGGGCCCCTCTTTCCTGCCCCAGCAGGATCTTGGGAAAGGAGCAGGTTTCCCACCGAAAGTGCACCAGGAGGAGACCGAGGGGAGACTTGAAGGGGAGCTGATATTGAGGAGGCAGGCAGAAGGAGGAACCCAGGAAGTGATGGGGAAGGAGTCGTCTCTGGATCCCCCAACACGCGGCAGTAACTTTGTGCTGATGTCTATTACACTAGACCAGAATTCCGTCTTCAGAGACTTCATTTCTGCTTTGACCACAGTTTGACGATGCTTCCTCACACTAGGATGAGATGTGCCGGGAATCCACTTGGTGGGCCGAATGTGCACGTCAAGAGACCCCACCCTGGAGGCTTTCTAATATTTCAGACAGTGTGACAAGATGAAACAGGAACAGTGTAGGCCTTGGCCAATGTGTCCTTGCTGGAGTCCCTCAGATTCTCTTTCCTGTGTCCAGCTGCTTGTTCTCCTTCTCCTTTTCTGCTTACTGCTCACCTACCATCTTTCTTTGACACAAGTTTTGATTTTCTGACTTGTTTTATTAATTTTATGTTCACATGTATTGCTGGATGTTGCTCAGATCCTTCAGGAAGCAGCAGACAGTGAGCAAATACATAAATACAGCAGCAGACTGTTTAACCAGGTGTCTGAATGCCAGAGATAAATAATAGAAATGTTTTTTTTTTTTTTTTTTATTTATTTATTTATTTATTTATTTATTTATTTATTTATTTATACAAGCACTGGGTACAGTCAGAAGCGCAGGAGGGTGAGAGAATTCACCAGAGCCAGAGCGGGGAGCAGAGCAGGCAGAAGGACCGAAGTACACTGCTGAGGGGAGCAGCGGGCGGCAGGAGAGGTCTGCGCGCCATGTGGGACCCTCCTCCGGTGGCCGGGGAGCAGCCGGGGATCGAACCGGCGCTGCAGAGGCTGCGGGCAGCTTCGCAACCCAGCGCTCAACCGCTGCGCCACCGGGGAGGCCCAATAATAGAAATGTTTTTAGATGATTGAAAAAATAATTACTTTTAAACATCAGACTATTATAATCATTGCAAAGCTGTAACAATAGCAGAAACCAACTCCGAGACTGAGATTTTGCAAGTGGGGAGTTTATTGGAGATTGCCCATAGGATCAGCACCTGCGAGGGTGTTGCGTTGTTGAATGACTATCGTTCTTTAATCCACGTAATGATGCAGCCAAAAGAATGTATCAAGAAGATATAGGACTAGAGTGAGTGGTAGGGACAGCAAGAGAAAATTCCCTTGAAAATAAAATATCTAAGCTTTGACATCAGAGACATTCTGTGAGGGAGGGGGAGGAAAAGGGATCAAAACGGGAGGGAAGAGCACAAGGGACTATGGTGATGGTTCATGGGTGAATTGGTGGTGGGAATTTTACGGGGAATACACAATGATGTAAAAGATATAAATTAAAAAATAATTTAAAAAATATCTAAGCTGGGGCCTCCCTGGTGGTGCAAGGGTGACGATGCAACCTGCGAAGATGTCCGCAGCCACTGTAGCACAAGTTCGATTCCTGGCCAGCCAGGGAGCAGCCCACATGGCACAGCAGACCTCTCCTGTCTCGCCCGCTGCTCCCCTCAGCAGTGTACTTTGGTCAGTCTGCCTGTTCTTTTCTGCACTCTGTCTCTGGTGAATCCTCTCACCCCACTCATCTCTGGCCTGTACCCCAGCTCGTGTATGCATAAATAAATCTTTAAAAAAATATCTAAGCTCTGGAAATCTCTGTGATTCAGAAAGTTCAGCGCCTAGGTATTCTGTATAAATCATCGTATGGGATTGGCTCAGGGACCATAGACAGTGTAGAGAACATTCAAGTTTAGAACAACTCCAAGGGGTTTTAAAGCCCATGTCCACTTACTTGTGAGACCTTTGCTTCAAGCATCTTTGAGACTCAATCTCTTCATTTGTACAATAGAGATGATGGGGGTGATTTGAGGACAAAATGAAATAATGTGTCATAAAATACATATTTAATGAAACATAGCTATTTTTATATTAACAATGAACATGATTATTGTCTACAGACAGTCTTACAAGAAGTCTTAAATTTTTTCAAGTCAAATGGGTACTTTGGATTATAAGTACTGGAACACCTTTATCCAAACCTGTTGACCAACCATCCTGAGCTAGGGTAGACTGTAAGCAGAGTACATCAAGGCTGCAAACCTGTGTCTTGGTGACTTTTGCCATCCTGATCTGTTATTTGCATGGGTCTCAGCCTTGGCCTAAAAGTCACATCAAACTGAAAAGCTTCTGCACAGCAAAAGAGACATTAACCAAAACTGAGAGACACCCCACTGATTGGGAAAAAATCTTTGCACTCCAGTCAACTGATAAGGGACTGATCACAAAGATATACAAAGAACTCACACGACTCAACAAAAACAAAATAAATAATCCAGTCAAGAAATGGGCAGAAGAACTTAAAAGACATTTCTCCAAAGAGGAAATGCAAATGGCCAACAGGCATATGAAAAAATGTTCAACATCCCTTACCATCAGGGAAATGCAAACCAACACCACACTGAGATACCACCTTACACCAGTGAGAATGGCACATATCAAAAAAACAAGCAACAACAAATGTTGGTGAGGATGCGGTGAAAAAGGAACTCTCCTACACTGCTGGTGGGAGTGCAAACTGGTCCAACCACTATGGAAAGCTGTCTGGAGGTTCCTCAGTCTAAAAATGGAGCTACCATAAGACTCAGCAATTCCACTCCTAGGGATCTACCCAAAGGCCACAAAAACAGTGATTCAAAAGAACACTTGTACGCCTATGTTTATAGCAGCACTATTTACAATAGGCAAAACCTGGAAACAACCCAAATGCCCAAAAATAGATGACTGGATCAAGAAGATGTGGTACATTACTCAGCAATCAAGAAAGATAAACTCATGCCATTTGCAGCAACGTGGATGGAGCTAGAAGGAAATATGCTCAGTGAAATAAGCCAGAAGGAAAAAGAAAAATATCGGATGGTTTCACTTATAGCAGGAATATAGGGGAACCCAATAAGACATCAGTGTAAAAAATAATAATAACTGTATAAAACACAACAAAGCAAAAATGTGCAATTACAAATCAGAGACATCCTGCAGGGGAGGAGGAGGGAGAAGGATCCGAGGGAGGGAGGGAGGAGCACAGGGGACTGAGGTGATGGTGCACGGGTGCATTGGTGAAGGAAACTCTATGGGGACTACACCTAAGGGGGTGGGGGGAAGCAAATATTGTTTAAAAATGAACAATGATGTAAAAAATAAAATAAGAAAAAAATTTAAAAAGAAAAAAATAAATAAAAGTTAAATGGCTGTAGTGACTACAAGTGTCACATCCAGACATTTGTAATGAACACAGAGAAGCTTGAACAGGATTTTTTACCTTATGAGTCTAAGAATGAGGGACAGTTTCCCAGAGGTGCCCACCCACCCTCCATGGACATTTCTCCTTTTGTTCCATTAGCTAAGATTGAATAACAAATCCAGGCTTAAGTCAATCACTGACAAAAGGAACACACCCATTATGATTGACTTAGACTAACCAGTGTCCACTTCTTGGGACTGATGGTGTGGTCAACATCCTGCCCTGAGCATAGTAGCAGGTGAACACCTGAGCCAAACCAAGATTCCATTAGAAAGGAGGTGTAAGATGAATACTGAGTAAATCTAATACCCAACATTCGGCCCTAATTGTGGGTCAAAAAAATGGCCGTTGTTGATGCAAACCCAGCCTTGGCCAGTAGAGTAGGGAGGGGTTTGAGCTCTTGGAAGCAGTGGAGGTGGAGCCCAGAAGAGGAGAAGAAGAGAGGACACGAGGCCAGAGGAGTCATGGCAATGAGGGGTAACAGCCCACGCCCGCTCTCACTCTCTTCTGCAATAGCTCTCAGTCCTCTTCCCGCTTCCTCACATAACTCTGGGACTTCCTCTGTGACTTTTTATAACCCAGGGAAGATTCTGGTATTGAAAAGGGTTTGGCAGCAGAGGTAATACAATACAATGGCCTAGAGGTAAGACATATTGAATTTGAGAGCAAAAGCTTGGTGCCACTCAGCATTTTTTACCTGGCTGGGAATTGGATTTTCAAGGAAAAAACTGAACCAGAATGCTTAAAGAATGGCTGAGGATGAGAGATGTAAAGAAAGGTGCACTCAGAGGTCAAAGTGATCATGGACGGATGACAGAGGCTCAGTTGTCATTTTGCCGGAGTGGGATATGACTTGCCAGTGACTCATCGAGTGGTTTCTGCAGAAATGAAGGAGCAATCACATCAGACAGTAGCAGCCCAGGGTAAGTGCAGAGTCTGATTAGATCAGTTATTTCTGATACAGCAGTTAGGCCTCCAGTTTCTGTGGGCTGAAATGTCATTAAGATCAAGCTCCAGGAGAATTTTACACTCCGATGAGTCTTCTTCAGTGCTTGAAAAACTAACAGGAAATAAAACAACAAACCCACCACCACTTTACACCCAGTTATCTACACAGTCCCCTAGAGTCCAGCGTGTTCTAGATTATTCTATTTGGTGATAAGGTTTACTATAGTGTTGTTCTTTTTAATTTGGAGGAAAGACTGTCTTAGGCTGTGTCCTCTCCCAAATAAGCAGAACCTTAATAAAGGTTTTTTATAGTTAGTTCATGGTTGGAAGTGACTTCAGGGGTCAAAAATGAGCCTGGAAAGAGTGACTTAAGGAAGGAGGGCAAGAAAGAATGCCAATCCAAAGGTGCATTATTGAGTTAGTCACTGCTGTGGGCTTCTGGGGCTCAGTCCTTCCAAGGCCCATCTGAGGAGTTGTGCAAAATGCACCTCAGAATAGAAACAAAGAGGAGAGTATTTATCTCCCTTCGGTCAAAGTATTCTCAGAAACATTAACTCCCTTACATGTCCAGGTTTGCCCTGTATCAGAATGGCCCCTGAAGAAGGTATTCTCAGTTACCTGCACAGCTTATTGCTGGTTGCTGCAGCAATGCCTGGAGTGCAAAGATAGGCTGAGAGTGGATGCTGCCCAAGAGGTATCCTCTATATAAGGGCCCCAATATATAACTTAGAAGGTAAGAGAAGCACAATATGGTGAGGGTGTTGTTACTTTTGTTCAAGGGAGTGATTCTGAATGTTAGGGGGAAGCACACCCCTGTAACACTTGTGGATATTTCAGTTATGAAAGAGTATATTGCAATTTGGGATCCTCACAGTTACATAACTGGGGTCAGTCTCGTCCCTTGGTAAGGTCTTGTGCAAGAAAATAGTCTTTGAGTACTTGCCATGCCTGTGGTCTCCTTATTCAAAAGTGATCAGAAATGGGTCCTTCCACATAGGCCACCTGCTTTTGTGTTTACCACAACTGATTGGGCCAGGGTTGATTCTCTAAGTGGCCAGCAGCCCATGAGTGGACCTGACCCAAAACCTTTCTGTGGCAGTGGTCAAGACGAAGTAGCCACAAGGAGGAGGAAGGCTAAGTGACAGGATGGGGTAATGATGCCTGACCTTGTGGGGGTGACAGTAACTGTGTCACTTGACCTGCAGACTAAGATGAAAGTAAAGGAATCCTAACAGATTGGCCAGGAGACAAGATCTTGTGTGTTCAGTGGCAGAGAACAAGGTAATTGGGAACAGGCAGAGTTGAAGTATGAAAGAAAGCAGATAGGAGGGCGTCAAGTCAATAGCAATGATCAATGATCCACCAAATCACGAGACTTGACCAAGATACACTGAGATCATCTTCTCGCCTCCCTCTCCTATTCCCTCGGGTAAGCGTTACATTCTTTTGCTGAATTTAGGATTTGTTCCTACTATAATTTGCCTGTGTAGTTAGTCAGGCTTTTTTTTTTTTTAAGATTAGTGTATTTTTTTATTTTCTTACATTGTTGTTCATTTTTGTACAGTAATTGGTTTCTCTCCTTGGCTGTAGACCCCATTATTTTCCTGCCACCATAGCACACATGGACTGTCTCCAGAGTCCCCTGTGCTCTTCCCTCCCTTGCTTTGACCCTCTCTCTTGCCTCCTCCCTTGCTGTATGTCTCAGATCTATGGAGAGCTTGGAAGTTTTGTCTTTGTCTTGGTCTTTTGTTCCTTTTCTCTCTATTGTGCATTTTCTCTATATTCTTCTTTTTTTAAAAGATTTATTTATTTATTTATACAAGCACTGGGTACAGTCAGAAGTGTGGGAGGGTGAGAGAATTCACCAGAGCCAGAGCGGGGAACAGAACAGGCAGACTGACGAAGTACACTGCTGAGGGGAGCAGCGGGCGTGGCAGGAAAGGTCTGTCGCACCATGTGGGACCCTCGCTGGTGGCCAGGAACCAGCGCTGCAGAGGCTGCGGGCAGCTTCGCAGTCCAGTGCTCAACTGCTGCACCACCAGGGGAGGCCCCATTTTCTCTATATTCTGCAATGCATAACCATCTGATATTTATCTTTTTCCTTCTGGCTTATTTTGGCCTTACACAGCTTCTGTTTTCTGGCTGTTTCTTTGTCATTCCCTCCCTCTCTGGTCAAAAACAGGTTAAGTAGGATCCAGAATTTAGATTCCTCAGGAGCGTGTCAAGCTGTCAACAGGGGTCTACTTGAAGTCCCTCTCACCAGATGTGGGATGAGCAGATAGCACGCTGTCCTTCCCTTTGGTGAGCTGGACTCAGCACAGCAGCTCTCTTTACATCTACCCTTTTAAAAACTCCTCACCACTGGTGAGTGGTTGCAACAGAGAAGGGGTTTCCAGGTCTTTCCTTTGATGTTTCCCATTTTTGTCTATCTCAGATTTACCTTTGTAACTGATATGTAATGTATATTGGCACCTCAGTCATATGACATTTAACAAGCTGATAACATTGCAGTGTCACACGGTGAGTGCAGACAAAGGCCCATGCATGTGGCATTGGGAGAACAAAGAAAAGGGACCTCACCTAGCTGGAGGGTTCATGACACAGGAGATTCCTGGAAAAGGCAATTTCTTATTTGATTCCTCAATGTGATGACTTGGGTGGGGGCTGTTTTGGAGGGAAGCATGATCATGAAGACATCCCTCTGCCAAGTACATCACATTTTTAAAGTTTCAAAAACCAAATGTAACAAAGAAAGCCTTAGTGATTTCTTAAATTCCCTCATTTAGTGTCTAAACTTCCTATAAATTTATGAATGTAGGGCCTCCCTAGTGGCGCAAAGGGTTAAATTGCAGCACTATGAAGCTATCTGCAGCTCTGCAGCACGAGTTCGATCTCAGGGAGCTAAACCACGCGGCGCAGCAGACCTCCTCTCTCGCCCGCTGCTCCCCTCAGTGGTGTATTTCAGTAAATCCGCCTGTTCTGCTCCCCACTCTGTCTCTGGTGAATCCTCTCAAACCACCCCCCCACCCTACCCTGCACCTCTGGCCTATACCCCAGCTCTTGTGTGCATAAATAAATAAAATAAATCTTAAAAAACAAATTTATGAATGTAAGTATCACTGCAAAATCACAAAATCCTCTACTCTTTTTGATTAATCCTGGGGGAATTCTTTTTTTTTTAAAGATTTATTTATTTAGACAAGCACTGGGTACAGTCAGAAGCGCGGGAGGGTGAGAGAATCCACCAGAGCCAGAGCGGGGAGCAGAGCAGGCAGAAGGACCGAAGTACACTGCTGAGGGGAGCAGCGGGCGACAGGAGAGGTCTGTGCGCCATGTGGGACCCTCGCTGGCGGCTGGGGATTGAACTGGCGCTGCAGAGGCCACAGACATCCCCGCAGCCCAGTGCTCAACTGCTGCGCCACCAGGGGAGGCCCACGTGGGGGAATTCTTAAATTCCATTTATGCCGAGAATAATGAAAGGGAGTGTGAGAAGGGCCATTTATCGATTTAAAACATATCCTGATAAAAACTGACCTTGGGTGTTGAGAGGTATTAGTACTTTGAAATTATTTCATTTACAAAGTAGTTCAAATTGAATTTAATGGGCTGGGAAGCTGTAGTTTTACATTAATGAGTGTACCTAATAAAAAGCTTTGCATTGATAAGGAATAGGAAAGGTCAACTGAACTAATATAATTATTTTATTAGTTTAAGCGTTATTAATATGTCAATTATTTTGACAGATGGGGGGGTGAAAGCAAGGAGCTCTGACTTTAAGCACCCTTAAAAGAGCATTATAAATCATTTATCAAATGCTCACATACATGATGGATCACACAATCAAAATGCATGTATCATCTGGGCTTCAAAGAAAGTTGGACTAAATGGTGTAAAGTAAATTATATGCCTGATATTGGATCTTCATTTGATCTGTCACAACCTTGAAAGTCATTGCTCAAAAAGGAAAGACAACAGACATCTGCTCAATCAACTTTATTTTTAATTACCCAAATATGTATTGACCTTTGTATCCAGACATAGTGGGGGATACAAGGTGAAGAAAAGACAAGATTCCTACCCTTAAGTAAATCAAAGCCAGCTGAAGACATATTATACAAGACAGTAAGACAGGGTGATATACCGAGTAGCATCTGCGTAGTGTGTCACAACTTAGTACACAGCAAACCCACACAAGGGGACACCATCAGTGATCACAGCAAGGTGTGGGGGGAGGTGACTGGGTTCTACTTCCTGGGAGGTGCAAAAAGCAATGGGCATGTGTTCTAGTCCCACAAATCTCAGTGGCTTATTGTGGACTTGGCACAACTAAGTTCTGCCTCTCTCAGCTTCAGTGAGCTCTACTGTAAAGTAGAAGGTGGGGACTAGATGGCCTCCGAGGTCTCCGTGCTATAACACTACAGGGTCCTAAGGGCAAATGCCAAGAACCTTGTGATACATCCAAGGCAGAACAAACGCAAAGCCACCTGGGTGGGGAAACAAAATAGTTTTTTGTGCTTGGGCAAGGTATGTTCAGGGACAGCCGGGATGTTTAAAAAGATTTAACTACTGCAGATTCTGGGGGCAGTAAACTTGAAGATGGGGAAAACAGAGAGTTAAGTCAGGTAAGGGACACAAAGCTGGGCCAAGGTGAAGAAAGAGATACCATCTTTCTTGTGGTCAGAAGTCTGATTTATCTCCACGCTCCCCACATCACTCTACATTCTTCATGACTTGGTGGAAATTTGTTGCAGCTCCTTCCCCCAAACTAGACACCAAGTAGAGTAGGAAGAGGGTGTGGTTACAGATGCCCTCTCTTTAGGCCCGTACAAGTAGTCCCCTTTTGTGGGCCAAGAAGCCAAGAGCAGTTGCTGAAAAGATGGTGGTGAATCCGATCAGCCTGAGCAGGCCTGGCACGGAGGGCAAATGTCTCTCCAGGAAGGTCGTGGTAATCGGCTTCACAGGGACATCCTGAGTTCAGAGAACATGAGCTGTCAGTACAGGCCTGGTGTGCTTCACTGCAGAAACTCTGCCCTCTTCTAGTTCTCTGAGCACAATCCAATTTTGCTACCATCTAGGCCATTAAACACCATACTTTCTCTGCTCCTAATACTCACCTCCATTCCTTCTGGGTCCTTTATTTCTTCTTGGGGTAACATTATTTTACAACACTGTGATTCAGAGTTATAGGCTCACACCTCCTCAGACGTATGTCACCACACCTGCTACCAAGGCACCCAGAGTCCTCCACCGTAGTCCGCTGTGCCCCCTCCTCACTTTATTCCCACCTCCTCATCTTACAGCCTCATTTCCACATCAGATTTCTAGGGTTTGTTATTGATTTTGTCTTGTTCCTCCCCTTCAGATTCTTAACTAATCTTGCCTCATCCTTCAAATTATTCCTCACTTTCTCAGAGAGCCTTTCCTATACCCCCAGGCTAAGTCGGCCCCCCCTTTTTTTTAACATCCTCAGCATGTCTTTTTCAGTGAATTTGTATTTTCTGGTTGTCCTCTGTGCTCCACAATGTTGAGATCCATGGGAGCACTGCTGGGCCCTTATCTGGGGCCGGTGCAGAGCAGATATTTGTCAAGTGAATGAATCTGTGGCCCACTCAGCCGTCAATACCATCTCTGAGAGAAGCACTAAGAGGATGACTTTGCAGTGGCAGTTTTTCTTTTTGATTTGCCACCTGGCAGAAGAATAACTGTCCTTTCTGAATTCTATCCTCTACAATGAGTTTCATGCTATCCTTCGATGCAATTAGGAAATCTCACCGGGATCTTATTACAACATTGCTAGGTATACTGAAATGCATTTTATTTTATTTTATTTTTTTTAATAGAGGCATGTTTTTTATTTATTTATTTTATTTGTTTGTTTTGTTTATACATGCACTGGGCACAGTCAGAAGCACGGGAGGGTGAGAGAATTCACCAGAGCCAGAGCAGGGAGCAGAGCAGGCAGAAGGACCGAAGTACACTGCTGAGGGGAGCAGCGGGCGGCAGGAGAGGTCTGCGCGCCATGTGGGATCCTCCTCTGGTGGCCGGGGAGCAGCCGGGGATCGAACCGGCGCCGCAGAGGCCGCGGGCAGCTTCGCAACCCAGCGCTCAACCGCTGCGCCACTGGGGAGGCCCTGAAATGCATTTTAAATCTAAATCTGCTCTGTTGCATTCCACCCCTTTGCTCCTGCACAGGAGATACTGACCTGACATATCTTCCTTTCATTTCCTATCTTCTGCTGAGAATCACCAGGTTAAATATTTATATAAGCAACAGCTGTTTATTGAGTTCTTAATATGTCTAGAACTACCTGTGAAATATCTCTCCCAACCAAAAATATTTATATTTTTCCTAATAATCTGCAATGGATTTTGTTGCTACAAATCTATTAAAGTTCTTCTAGATCCTTCCCCTTTACCCTAACCCAGGGGATCTCATTAAATATTCATGGCTTGAATCACTTATGGAAATGTATGTGTATATGCAAGCACACACACACAAATGTGTTCTATTTGCAAATAATTGTTTTTAGAGAAAAGGGATTGACATTCATAAAATAAAACATAACCTACCACAGACTCTGGTTCTGACTGCCAGATTTCATCCTCTGGGATCTTCCCCATGGCGTGCAGGATCTGAAAAGAAAGAGCATCTTGGCGAATAACAAAACTGACATTGTCATTTTCTTCATTTGCTCTTTGAATAAAGGACTAACTAAATGTCCCTTGGGATATTGATGTACATCAACATCATCAGAGTAAAAGCCAATGTAGTCCCTACAACCTTTAAAAGGCTCCCAAAATTCTTCTATCTATGACTTAAAGAGGATATAAACGTAAGGTTCACCATCCATTTCAGTAGTTGTGAACACATCTTCATAGACATGAGATCAGAGAGATTGTTGGGAAATGTACAAATAAATTCAGAATCCTAATAAAAACATCTTTGATTCTACAATATAAGACCTGGGTGATCTCTCAAGTGCAGCCATGGTTATCTTTTGCCCCATGGGTTCTTTATTTGTTTGATATTTCCATTGTTACTTTTGGGCTAAGGTGTTCATTCTCAGCTGAGGCTACCGTTATAAGGGTGCTTCATGGATCTTCAGATAGCGGATGCTGAGGAGTTGGTCTCCAGGATCGCACTTTTTACTACTTGTGAGGAGGCCCACGAGTTCCCTCCTTTCCCACAGCCTGTGACCCCAGGTCCTACCTCTCGGGCTGCTCTCTCCCCAGCCTCCACAGCACCATCCATGTAGCCGCTCCAGTGCGTGGCAGTCTCAGTGCCTGCAAAATAAATCTTGCCCACCGGCTGGCGTAGAACCCTTGAAGCAAAAGCAAAGAGGGAGACGTGATTAGTCTCTGTGAGCCAAAGAAGAGCCTTTTCACAAAGACCAAGACTGTGGGTTTCTTCAGAAACATCAGTAGTAAATCAGCAATTTGGGGATGATATTAATAGGTCCCACCAGCTCTTGCATGTGCCTTGTTATAGATACAACTGAATAAAAGCCAAAGTCTGCTCTTGTCCCAAGAGCTTACCGGTAAGGGGAAGGCTGTCTTTGGAGGTAAAATTTGTATTTTCTTCACCTACATGAAGTGAGGGATTATATGAGCCTAGTTACGTGTAGCGCTGAGCAAGGTGACATGTGCCCCAGTCCGCCACTTGACTACCGATGAACTTGACAAATCACTTCCTCTCCCTGAGCTCTGTTTACACATCTCTCTCTCTCTCTCTCTCTCTCTTTTTTAAAGATTTGTTTATTTATTTATACAAGCACTGGGTACAGTCAGAAGCGTGGGAGGGTGAGAGGATTCACCAGAGCCAGAGCGGGGAACAGAACACGCAGACCGATGAACACTGCTGAGGGGAGCAGCAGGCGCGGCAGGAGAGGTCTGTGCGCCATGTGGGACTCTCGCCCAGTGGCTGGGGATCGAACCAGTGCTGCAGAGGCTGCGGGCAGCTTCGCAATTCAGTGCTCAACCGCTGCGCCCACCGGGGAGGCCCTGTTTACACATCTCTTAATGGGCACAATTTGAGAATTTTTAAGACCTTTCCACGTAACAAGCCTGTGAGAGTGACTCTGGCTCCAAAATTATCATTCATTGAGCATTGCTACCTGTGTTAAGGGTTTTATTACCTCAAATTAGAACAGTTAACATTTGTTGGGTACAAAGTATTCTTCCAAGTGCATTACTCCTTACCACAACCCTGTGAACTCTTACTATCTCTATTTTGCAGAAGAGAATATGGAAGTACAGAGACTGTGGTGGATACTGTGACACACTATCCAGACCCCCTTCAAGAATGAAACCTACTCCCACTTGCTGGGCATGCTGCTGAAAGATGGCCTTCTGATGGCAGCCATCTTTGTGGGTTGCCCCCTCTGAAGAGAATTGCCTAGTTCAAGATTATGCCTTCTTCCAGCAGCAGTTACATCCAATAACCAATCATCAACTCGCTAAAGATGCTAGAAAATAACACATACTTTCATGAACATGCTGGTTATTGTCTATTGTATGTCATTTTGTGTTTTGCCATATGTCTGCTAAGGCCAGTGAGGTTCAGAGAGGAGAAGTGACTTGTTTAGGATGATAAAGTTGGCTATTGGTAGAATCAGGACTGGAATCCAAGTCTCTTCACTCTTAATCTAGAACTCAGTTTGCTTTTATAATAGTGTACTTGGCACATATACACTTCCAATGAGGACGTTTTACTGTGCTCTAAATTCAGTATAAAGACTCTTCTGATAATGTAAGTGAACCCTCTGACTACCTAAATTCCTGCTCTTTTGCTGCAACCCTCCTTGGTTACATTGATTGGGATTGCTCCTTCAGATGAATTAAGAGTGAAAGGCACCACCTATAATGACTTCATTCATGAAATTCACAGGATACAAAGGAAATTGAGGTTTTTTCCAGCATTTACAAGAAGCAGAGAAGAATGGCAAGAGTTTATTTGGGTTCAGTTTCAGGGAATTTCGATTCGAGCTCAGCACATGTTACTCTACCTTCCATACTGAGTCAGGATCCCGGGGGGAAAGTAGGTCGTGTAGCAACCTCCTGAGTATTGCTCCTCACACCAGTTCTTCTCCTCATAGTGCACCGGCTGCAAGGCAGAGTGATAACAGCTCAAGGAAGACTCAGAGGAAACTAGCTAGTGTAGAATCAATCATACACAGTCTAGTAGCTATCTACTGAAGAAGCAAAAGATTCTGAAATACAGCCTTATTACCTTGATGTTTTAGATAGGACTTTGGGCAGATAAGTATCCAGGTAATAAACTTAGAAAGTTTTTCCACTTGGTTCATTCATGTGTCAGGTTGAAATTGTCTAGTTCCATTTTTAAATTGGTCTTAACTATTAAGACATTTTTAATGTTTCATAGTTTCAAGGTAAGTCTTGAAAAGGATTTATGCTTTCTGGAGTTGTTGGAGGAGGAAAAAAACAGAAAAACTTGTCTGTCAAGGAAAAAGGATCGCCAGATTCTGTTTTTGGTGAAAACAAGCTTTGTTAAGGAGGCTAGACAGAAAAATTAAGGTTCTCATGGGATGTAGGCATTTCAGTTGATGGTGGTTCTTGTAAACAACTATTGATCTGAAAAATGTTTTTGCCACAAACAGGCGAAACATCTGCTGAGATTTTGCATAGCTCAAACTCTTTAGTAAAACGACGAAACATAAGCATTATTTTGTTTCTTTATTGAGGTAACATTGGCTTACAACATTGTACATCACAAGCGTTATTAAGCATTATTTTGAAAAGATAAAATCAACACGGCAAGTTTTAAGAGAACGTGTTAGTTAAAAAAAATGTTTAAAAGAATTGCAGTCACCTATTAGACTCTGAATAGTCATTTCTAATGCAATGTTTCCAGATATCTGCCTGAGGGAGGGAACTGGCATTGGCAATGAATGCCAGCCCTCTTTCTTCTGCAGCCACCTCAGGAGTGCCCTTGTCTGGCTGTTGTCAAGCAATCAGAAAAGAGATTGGATTTCATCTTCCACCTTCCCTCACTTCCAAGAATTGCTTCCTTCCACACAATAGACACCAAAGCAGCAAGAGTAGCACAAATATCATAAGATTTCATTCATATGTGCAGCATAAAGAAACAAAGCAAATGAACAAAGGAAAAACACTGATCTTTTACATACAGAAAAAAGACTGGTGGTCACCAGAGGGGGAGAAGGCTGGGAGTGGGTGAAGCAGGTAAATATGGTCAATTATATGGGGAAGGACAGAAACTAGACTTTTGGAGTGATCATGATGTAGTGCTTTCAGATGTCGAGTTACAAGTCAGTACACCTGAATCTTATATGTCATAAACCAATGTTACGTCAATAAAAATTAATTAAAAAATGACTAAAGCAAGTGTCTCTTTTTATGCCAAGAACAAACAAAGACAAGATCAACTCATTTTTATCAGCAGCAATGAAGCATTCACATCCTTCTTAGAAAAGGACACTTTCCACGGAACTATGAAGCAATCCGCGGCCTCGGCAGCACGAGTTCGATCCCCGGGCCGGCCAGGGAGCTAGTCACATGGCAAGGCAGACCTCTCCTGTCTCACCCGCTGCTCCCCTCAGCAGTGTATTTCAGTCAGTCCGCCTGTTCTGTTCCCCACTCTGTCTCTGGTGAATCCTCTCACCCCCCCATCTCTGGCCTGTACCCCAGTTCTTCTATGCATAAATAAATAAAACTTTAAAAAAAGAAAAGAAAAAAAAAAGGAAGCTTTCCCAAAGTAAAAATGAAACATTTTAATGTTTCGACACCACTTTTGTAAGTGATTATTAAATCCATTTATCCGTGAAGCTTTTGAAGACAATGGAGACCAATGAGTAAATGAGCAGTTAAAGTTTGGGGAAAATCTAAGGAGGGGCTAAGGATGTCTCACTGGTTAAGCCTCTTAAACCCAAATTGATGTACATCACCACCTAGTGGAACACCTACCTGCTTAATCTTATTACCCTGACACTGACCTTGCCACGTTCTGATGTGGCTTGCTTTGAAATATTATTATTAAACATTACTTTGAAGTAATGTTTGGCTAAATAAAATGTTTGGAAATTTTAGAACAACTGCTTTCCTCTTCAACTGGGGATCCCCCAAGACAAATCTCACAGTTGTTGTTGAGATCTTAGTTACACACGGCTTCAGCCCGAGAGTGTCTCAGAATGTAACTTCAAACAAGCTTGAGTATCGACCAGGATGAAATATCTTAACAGCATGTTATAATAGAAAACCTGCAGTTCTTAACAGATGCCAAGTGACTCTTCGTAGTGATATGTATTTATGGTTTTGCTCCTTCACACACACAACCCTTGAGCCCAGAGGCTATGCCTATATTTAAACTTGCTAAGTGATATGTGAAAGCAAAAAATGAAGCAAAACACATTCCCTTATTATTGTTTCTCTCCAAAATAATTAATTCATCAATCCTGTTCATTTGCAGAAGAAGGACTCCCCAAATCCTCAAGACCATGTGCTTCATCCAGATCAAGTACAGGGGAGAAATAATCTTACTTTAAAAGAATGGACAGGGCCTCCCCGGTGGCGCAGGCAGTTGAGCACTGGGCTGCGAAGCTGCCCGCAGCCTCTGCAGTGCTGGTTCGATCCCCGGCCACCTGCGAGGGTCCCACATGGTGTGCAGACCTCTCCTGCCGCGCCCGCTGCTCTTCTCAGCAGTGTATTTTGTCAGTCTGTCTGTTCTGTTCCCTGCTCTGGCTCTGGTGAATTGTCTCACCTCCCGCGCTTCTGACTATACCCAGTGCTTGTATAAATAAATAAATTAATTAAAAAAAAAGAATGGACAAAAATGACAAGATCAAAAGCCACAACAACTGGACTAGCAAGAAGCAAGCCACGGCAGAGCGGGGCAAGGTCAGTGTTAGGGTAATGAGATTAAGCAGGTAGGTGTTCCACTAGGTGGTGATGTGCAGAGATCACAACCAGTGAGACACTCTTAGCCCCTCTTTAGATTTTCCTCAAGCTTTAACTGCTCATTTATACAGTCTCCATTTTCTTCAAAGCCTTCATGGATAACTGGATATAATAATCACTTTCAAAAGGTGATTTAATCCATGTCAAAATATTAAAAGCCCCGTAGGCTGGTGAATGTATGAAAGCACCAGTTCACTTAAATTTATGAGGCAGGCAGTTATGGCAGCTGATTCTGAGTATACACAGTACCTAGACTGTCACCAAGCACCCCAACCATAAACCTCCTGACCCTACCTCATTCCCAGATTCAACCACTTGGGAGGTACTACTTGTTTAACTGCAAGATCAATTTCCTCAGGCTACTTTCAATGGTGTCTCAGAAATAGGGGATAGGGCTCCCTCTGAGTCAATCACATATCTTCCCTGCACCCCTTATGTTCAATGGTAAACAGGCAAAAAGAGATATTCGGGGGGCCGGGGCTGTAGGCTACCCTATTTCTACCCCAAAGATTCTACTGGTGGTGGAGGTGCAGAGGGTGTTAGGGATGGCTTATTTGATAATTTATGTACACAAATGAGGCTGGCTGTTAGCAAGATCAACAAGCAAAAGGCAAGCTCTTTTCCATCCCCCTTCTGGCTGTTACGTTCTATGATCACACTAGAAAGCAGCAGAAGTTTCTCTCCTTTATCTTCTGACGTTTGTTCTGACAGAGCTGGGAGCAGAGTGGCCCAATGACCTGCTCCAGGAAGAGCTCTCAGTTCAAGGACAAAGCAGCATTGCAGGGTCCCTGAGCTGCCACCAGCACAGCCAGGACCCTCCTGTCTGGGATAACTTGTAAGGTGCCGTGTCCTGTGCACACCCCTCTGGGAATACACCTGGGAAGAGAGGAGTGCCAGGGCTTGCCCTGCATGAGCTTATCCCTGCTAGTCCTTCGCACACAGAGGAAGATCTCTGTCCCTGAAGAAAAAGTTGGGGAGCAGCCTTACTTGCAGAGCTTCTGGGCAGCCCAGAACTTTTGCATAGAACTCACAAAGTTTCTTCAACCTGAGGGAGGAAGGGGGGAAAAGACAAAAGTGAAAAGGAAGGAAGTGAAAGAAAAAGTTTCTGAAAGAAGTAACTCTGCCCTCTTCATGCATAAATAAATAAAATAAATCTTTTTTGAGAAAACATGTTCAAAAGACAAACTGGGAAAAGATTTGCTCGAGGCACTGTTCTGGACACTGGAAATCTAGCACTGAACCAGCAGACAAAACTTCCTACCTTTGTGGATCATAATATTTTAGTGGAGACATTTTAAGATGAGTGGTCCAGTCGGCTCTGATCATGCACATGCAGTGGCAACAGTCATGGAGGTGACAGAGGGAAGAGATGCAGCATAATGTAATCTCTTAGCCTGTAAATATGCTATTAGTGGTGGTGGTGTGGGAATAAATAATTGGCAGTGGTAGACACTAATTGTCAAAAAAAATTGTCACCTCCAGAGAAATCAGTCCCTCTGTTCCTCTAATCTGTAATTATTTTATGTATCACTCATGCAAGACATACTGCAGATGGCCCTACAATGCACTCATTTGTCTACCTGGTTATCTCTTTCCCAAGTAAACTTGCAGCCCCTGGGCTGTATCTACTTTCGCCTTCACCATAGTTGCCTGCAGAGTATCTTCTTACAATAAACTCAATGAGAATTAATTGGAATACTGAACAGACACTTAACACTGGGAATACACATACTATTAGGCAATCTTTCAAAAGTTAAGTAAAGTGGAAAGGCAAGCAAGTCAACAGGAAGGAAAGCAGAAGAAAAGGAAGGGAGGCAGGAGGAGAGGGAAAGACAGAAGGAAGGAAGGGAAGAAGGAAGAAGATCTTTTTCAGTTACCTATCTTCTTTGGTAAGACGGGCCAGTTTTCTGGCTTTGTTGGCAAGGATAAATCTAGAACATGCAAATAAGAAAAAAGGAGGAAATTAACGGTTGCTTCCATCTGGCTTTACTTCTCTTACTGCACAATTGTCCAGTGTAAAAGTTAAAAGTTAAGGAAAAGAAACAAATTATGCACTAGCTCATTTTATATTCTTATTTACATATGACATTCCTGACACTGATAAACATCTCCTAACTTCAGGGATTTAAGGAAATGCAAACAGAAGAATGGCTACAATTTCTGCCGAGGGTAATAGTATGACTGATCCTCTTCCATGCACATGCCTGGTGGTCAATAAGAATGAACCCTTTTCATGAAATGCTCATGTAAGGTCTGAGCCATTCCATTTTCATCCGGTCCTTGCTCTTTGGTTTTATCTCAACTATGGAGTCTTTTAGTGTTCAGTCTTCTAGAATCTGCCTCTATTTCTAGCTCTATGATCCTTCAACTTAACACAAGGCCATGAGTTATCTATTTGGATCCTTGGCTCTTTCTGAGATAAACTTATATATATATCCTGGGGACCATCTCAATTTTGGCTACTCCAGGTAACCACCACTCTGGGCCAAGTTCTGACAGCCGAAACACCCCCTTCCTGTGCTAGTATTCCCTGCCGAATTGAGAACTAGGCTGGATTAGTTCCTCTCTAATTGGACTTAGAAAATCTCAGCATCCCACATGAGTAGCACTGATGTTCACAGACTCCAGAAGAAGGCCTCTTAATAAAATACACTAAGTCAGATCTTCATATCATGCTTTCACCAAAGGACAGAGTACCAAAATATATCTACCCCCAGCACTAAATATAAAACAAAATTAAAATATAAAAATTTTAAACTGTTACTGGTATTCTCTTCTAAATATGTATTCACCGGAAGAGTGAATTATTTTCTTACTGGATTTAATCACTGAACAAAGTTTGGGACACATCCATTCAGGATACAGGGATACCCTATCAACCCTGCATACCACTGCACCACCGTAACCATGCCTTACCCAATTATGGCAGGATAGCTGCCATCAGGTTTGGTATCATCCAACGTATAGGCAATTGGAGCATCCTCTCCTTCAATAATCATGGATCCACAATAATCTTGGAGAACAGCAAAACAGACAAAGTTATTCATCATCCTGTCAAACTACCAATAGCAGTTACAAAGAAGCACACAATTTTCAACTTGAGAAATTTGAAGGCCAATATAAGACATTTTACTCTCAGCATGTGATGGCAAACCAAACTGATGTTAAAAGGAAGGCTAAATAGCTAACATTTTGAGAAAGAATAAAATTGTAAGCCCCTCTCTGTAAAGAAGAAAGCAATATGAAATTATGAACTAATCCAGGCCACCATTTAATGGAAACTTGTTTTCCTTGCCATTAATAATTGTGTCCCCTATTTCCTCTTTAATAGAAGACCACATAAAAGCAAATATGTGCAAAAGAAATACTTGTCTATTACTGTGAAATAGAAGGGACTGAGTGTTCTGTTCACATTTTATGGGGAGTGACATTTCCATAAAGTAGTGGTTATCACGTTAGCCTCACACATTTTATGAGAAACCATTTATTCTACATTAATTCTTTCTTGGTTGTCTGGACATAGGGCAAAGAGGACATGGATAACTAAAATCCACAGATTCTCAAGCCATCATTTCAAACATGCCCTCCAAAGCAACTTGGAAAACAATTTCAGCTCATTCTGGACAAAAGTGTTTCTCTCTATGCTCCCTGAAAAAATATATGCAATTTCAACAAAAGCCTGTTGCAGAGCAGTGGTGAAAATGTCAGGGCCATTTCTGAAATGTCATAATAATATCCCACTAAAGTTTACCATTCCTTCTGCTCCATCTTTTACTTGCAAATTTGAGGTGGGTTAAACAAAATTATGATGGAAGACTCTGGAACAAATGGGTAAAAAAGCCAATAAAAGGGTTTCGAAATGAGAAAGAAAGAAAAGAGAAAGTACTTTGAGGCTATGCACCTTTTACCGCCATTCTTTCTCCTCCCATATCCCTCTCCATTGTGCTCCCAAGACAACCAATGCCCCAGTCAGTGACTGGATTAAGGGTGAGCTGGGGCAAGAAAAATGTTGAGAAAAGCTGAATTGTGGAAAGAAGAAATGTTGCAAGTCTGCCCAAGAACTCAAGAAGATTTAAGAGAAATTGCTAAGGAATCACCTGTTTGAAGACCAAGAGAGGAGACAAATGGGAATAAGAACATCTAGAAGAAAAGCAGAAGATGCAAGAGTAAACGTGGTGAGACTCTAGCACTGTGTTGGCAGATACAGTGGTCACTAGTTGTTGTGACATTTTACATTGGAGTTTAAAGCAATTAAAATGAAATCAATTGGCAACAGATGATCTTTCATCTCACCAGCTTCATTTCAAGTGTTTCAGCTAGTGGCTGCCATACTGAAAGGCGCAGCTCTAGAACATTTCCCTCAAGGCAAAATCCAGCATGTTAGTTAGTTAGTTGATTAGTTAGTTAGTTAGCTAGTGAGCATCCCCATTATGTTCTACATGACATAGTAGCTCACTTGTGGAATATATGTGAATGAATGAATGAATTCAAGATTGCAGAATCTTCACACTACTGCAAGGCCCACCTTTGCGAATGACTCTATAAATCAGAATTATCAAAACTGTATTAGAAATTGTTAATATTTGGAGGCCTCCCTGGTGGCGTAGGGGTTAAGTCTCAGCTCTATGAAGCTATCACCATTGCAGCCTGAGTTGGATCCCTGGCCAGGGAGCTGACCCACGTGGCGCAGCAGACCTCTCGCTGCTCCCCTCAGCAGTGTATTTCAGTCAGTCTGCCTGTTCTGTTCCCCACTCTGTCTCTGGTGAATCCTCTCACCCTCCTCACCTCTGGCCTGTGCCCAGTTCATGTATGCATAAATAAATAAATCTTTTAAAAAAGAAATTGTTAATATTCTATTTTCATAAGATTTTGTGGGAGGATTACATAAACCATTTTGACTTCTAAAGAGTTGGTCATTTTCTAAGATACATTACTTCTGTGAGTTTGTGCCAATGTATTTGATTCAACAGATTTGTACTTAGAACCTGGGCTAATATTTTATGTCTCAGAAAAGCAGTATATGCAAATGCATATCTTTGTATCAAGTTTCTAGGACCATCTCTGGAAGGTCTTTCTATAAGGAAAGTACTCACCCTTTTTCCTCCAGAAGGGTTCTTTGTAATAAACCATACACTTGATGACTGAACCCAGAGGCACACGAGCAATCAGCTGATTTCTCATCATTGGCAAAGGAGGATTAAAATGAATCTTCAGGCTTAGAGAAGGAGGAATAGCGCTAATTACGTATTTAGCCTGGAAGAAAAATGTCATCATTAAATGTTGTTAGTGGTTTGTTTTCTTTCTCCCCTAGTGCATCTTCTCATTTTACACTTGTCCCACTTTTTGTTGCCTTAACAGAGAAGTTGGAAGGGTCTTGTTAAAACCAAAATGAGCCTTTATTGTTCCCTAGTTGAAAACCTCCAAAGACTTCCTATCACAGTTGGAGTCAAAGTCAAGTTCCTCACGGTCACTGCCAAGGTCATACATGAAATGGAGCCCTGTTACATCTCTGATCTCCCCTCCTGTTACTCTTCCCATCATTCCTCTTCTCCCTGCCATTTTGACCATCTTGCAATTCCTCTACACCTGTCTGGTTTCTACCTCAGGGTCTTTGCACTGACTGATCCATCTACCTGGAACATTCCAGGTATGTGGCTTCATTCCTCATCTTTTGAGTCCTTGCTAAAAAATTACCTTCTTAATGATACCTTCCCTGAAGACCTCATTTAAAACTGCATGGGATACTACCTAGTCATCAAAAAAGATAAACTCATGCCATTAGAGTCAACATGGACGGACCTGGAAGGGATTATGCTAAACGAAGTAAGTCAGAAGGAAAAAGAGACACACCAGTGTCACTTACATGAGGAATACAGAGAAACCAGACAGGGGTTAGATAAAACCAAACTCAAAAACTAGCCCTTGAAAGCAGACTGTAGGACTGAGACACTCAGGGGGGAAGGGAAAAGGTGAGGGGTGAACACAAGGTGGAGAGGGAGCACATGGGTGCTTCGTTGGTAGAGTGCCCTCGTAACAGCACCAGAGGAGGGGGGATCTTATATTTCCAAAAACAATGATGCAAACCCACATTACCTAAAATTTACAAATAAAAAAACAAAAACAAAAACAAATACATATGTGAAAATAAGTTTAAAAATAATAAAATTGCATGACCAGGTGTCTCACCCCACCTTCTGTCACACCCCCTCCTCTGTCTCTGCTTGATTTTTTCCCACATACTATCACTATCTGGCATACTTTATATTTTAGCTCTATATTTGATTATGTTCTTTTTCCTTCACTAGAATGTAGGCCACCTGAAGGAAGGGAATTTTATCTGTTTTGTTCACTCTGGTGGTTCCCAAATTTTAGAATAATGCCAGGCACATAGGAGGTGCTTGTTATTTACCAAATAACTTTTTTTTTTTTTGGTTTTCTAATTGCATAGGAGCCCAATACAGAGGGTTGATAATATGTTTTTATAATTTTGCCCCTGCCCCCAAATATCCTGCTTTTCTTTTCCTTTCTTTCAAATGGTGGTAGCACTTTCATTTTTTGGCAAAGGAATTGTCTGTGAAGTGTGGACTATTCTTGGTTTTATTTTTAAGTTTTGGTTACTATGGGATTCTGGCCTCTTCTCCTTGGCTTCATGCTCATGGTTACCTCATATATCTCACGGTTTAGGGTCTCCACAAGGACATTTTCTCCTGTCTGGTCAATGTGGGTCACAGGCCTCTCCAGCTTCACTCGGTCCCCAAGGCGATCCATTATCCGCTCACTCACTTGACTAGATCCACCCACAAATTTTCTTTCCTGGAAAGAAAAAAAGAACTCAAGACATGGGTGGGAAATACAGGAATGGCTATAAATGACTAAGTTGCTAGTTTTCCTGTCTACCCTTATGTAAAATAGAAATACAATTGTGCTTTGCTATCACGAACGGTGCCTTTCATCCCTGTTTTCTAAGTAGTGATTGCTAGCTTCTGACAAAAATCACATATTTTCTATCAGTCACCTTACAGATTACGCACTTGCAAATTCCCAGGCTCCAACCTCAGTTAGACATCGTCAGCCTGACCACCACATCTCACCTACCAGGCCACATCTTCTGCTCTATGTCGTATCTGCATCCTTTTTGGGGGTTGCTGGGTCTAGTGAAGCTCTACCTAGGGCTGGACCATCACTTGCCTGTTTTTTTCCTTCCTTGTCATTGAGGCTCAGAACCCTCCTGACCCACCCCAGGCTAGCCTACTCCCTGTTCTAGACTGCCCACTCATCCTGGGTCAGGTGCTGGCTGCTTCTGTGGCTGCTGATGTCACTGTACTCCACTCCCCTGCCCTGAACCTTGCTTCCAAATGTTTCAATGGTTGTATACATGGATGAGCGCCTAAAATTTCAGTTTAGTTAACTTTTGACAAGACTATTTCAAAGAAGCCAGGAAAGAAGAAGGAAGGGAGAAGAGGAGGAGAAAGGAGGAGATGAGAAGGAGGGGGGAGGAAGTGGAAGGGGATGAAAGGAAAATGACTATCAATCAGATTATTTGAGACTCTAATCCACTCCCTACTGGGCTAGCACCTTGCCTTATACAACGCTGGGGCTCAGGTAACAGGGAATGAATGAATGAATGAGTGAGTGAGTGACTTCTATTTGGTGAGTGCTTTTAAAATTGAAAATGCATTCCTTACTTTCCTTTTTCTAAGACATGCTCAAGCTATGTTTATTAGACGTTTGCCTATAAAATTGTCAAATAATAATCTGAAAGCTGGGACTCCCTGGTGGTGCAAGGAGTTAAAAACAGCACTGTGAAGCTATCTGCAGCCTCTGCAGCATGAGTTCGATCCCCCAGCCTGCCAGGGAGATACCCACATGGCGCAGCAGACCTCTCCTGTCTCTCCCACTGCTCCCCTCAGCAGTGTATTTCAGTCAGTCTGCCCGTTCTGTTCCCCACTCTGTCTCTGGTAAATCCTCTCGCCCCCCCCCACACACCTCTGACCTGTACCCCAGTTCTTGCATGCATAAAGAAATAAATCTTTAAAAAATAATAATCTAAAGCTACCCAAGATGAAAATTGCAAAAGTACATAGAGACCAGCCTAATCTTAAAATTACATTGGCCTCTGTGTTCTCTCAATTGATACCTAAAAGCAGATTGTTCCTTTCAAAGAATCACTTTGTGCTGCCACGATAAAGTGCTAAGGGTCACAAGCATGTCTCCTGCTTCATCCTTTCATGATTGAAATATGGTGTCAATCTTTCTCTTATGCAGTGGAGGTATTCTGCAGCAGTGGTGGAGGAGTAGATGGGTACCTGGCCTCCGTTGGTCGTGGAGATGATCCTGGTTGTGCCCCCACACTGCTTCACATACCACAGGAACCAGAGAGCAGAGACTTCATGGGTCTCTGCAGTGACACAGAGGTTCACAAAAAGAATGGCAAACTGCTTCGCAGATCTGCTCAGAGAGAAACAAGAGCAAAATTGGCAAACAGGAAAACATCTTCTTCATTCTCTGAAAATTGTTCAAGCAATAAATTTATTCAGTTTGGTTTAGCAAAATTTGGCGAGTGCAAAAAATTGTCACTAGATTCCAATATTATAAAAAGTACCATCAATGATTTTTGAGAAAGGAAAGAAGTTTTGTGAATATATTTATTTTCCTTTAACTAAAATATCTTACTCAGAATCAGCTTGCATTCCATATTCTGTGCTGTCATGGTTTCTTCCCACACACCTGCTGCTCTTCCAGTGATCCCCATTTTAGTAAGAGGTATCACCATTCAGCCCATTGCTAAGGCTAACTCTCGAAATCAACCTTAATTTAATTCTTTCCATCACTCTCCCTCCAGCCAATTCATTAGAAAGCCCTGTTTTCCCTCATCATAATCTCCTGACCTTTATCACCAATAACTTAGCATCATCTCATACCAGGAATATTGAAATTACATCTAACAGACGCGTCTGTCTCTACTCATCCTCTTTTGGTATCTATTCACCACACTCAGAGCCAGAAGCTTTTTACCTCCCTCCCCAATCATGCTCCTCTTTCTAAAATATAAATCAAGTTATTTCCTTGCTTAAAATTTCCCACTGGCATCATATCGTAACCAGAATAAGATTTTGATCTTATTTCACTTTGGCCTCCAAATCCCTACACGATCTAGTCCATGCCTACATTTTCTATCTCACACTGTACTCTCTTCCACTTATACTATTGTCTCCTCAGAAAGATGGTCCTATATGTCTATGGAAGTATGTGCCAGCTTCTACATTCCCAGCACCCTGGCATTGTCTATCATTTTCCATAATGTAGGATCTTTAGAACTCTTTTTATTGTGTAATACTATCTTGAGTACTGACATTATTTGTGCTGCTGTCTCCCCCATTAGATTATCAACCAACGAGAACATGGGCCTTAACTTGCTAACAACAGTGCCTTCTTAACAAAATAGTGCCTGGCACACAATAAGCACTCAATAATCATTTGTTATTTGGTTGAATCAACAACTGGTTGATGGAAGTGATCAATTAAACATTTTAAGTTATCCATAATGTACATAAGTTATCCATAATATGCTAGGTGCTGCAACAAGAACAGAATTAGTCACAGTTATCTATTGAATTGTTTTACTGTCTAATGGAAGACTAACTCAAAGAATGATTGAGGGAGAAAGTGATTAATAAGTTTAGATAAGTGAACATTTATTGGGGCCAGCAGATAAATGGAGAGAGGTTATATCTTATCTGGAGGCACACCAGAAGAGAGAATGATCTCTCATGCAAGTCCAACTTCTCAATTATATCTAACACACCCTAAAATTCACCAGGAGTAATGTGTACTTTGGGATATATTAAGTAAGAAGTTATCCCCCTTTGACTTTGATATAAACTTTATATTCTGTCAATCTCATTATGCTGAAGGAAAATTTTCCATTTGGTGGTGCTGGCACTGGGTAGGATAAACAATACTGTCTTCCATTTATTGAACTCTTTCACATTCCATGGTCTTTAAGATCATTGTGGTATTGACATGTCCTAACAACTCTATAAAAATAGCTGTTTTCCCCTAGGTCATAAGCCTCAAATCTGAGTCTCAGAGAGGTCAGTAATATGGAGTACACTAAATAATACAACTTTCAAACAGATCATGCCTGATTCAAATATCATGCATTCAAAACACCGCATGCTTAACCCTGGGGTGTTTTAGACAGAATTAGATGACAACCTAAATACTTGCTGAATACTCACCAAGAGAGAACTCTCTAGTCTCTAAGTTGACTTCGGAATTTTATGGAACCATGTCTAACACATACACCAGTTAATGTCAATGTTTGCAGCCATAACAATCTAACAGTACTTTTGTGACAGCTCCCCTCATTAGCACGCAAACAGTGAAATATGTATGTTGAAGTGACTTAGTTTCTGTAAGATTTCTCATGATAACTGAAGGGATGGAAATTGTTAACTTGTGCTTTCTTTGCAGAGGCAATTTGTGACATATTTGCAGAGGCAAATATCCAGACATTGGTTGAAAATATTGCTTCTAAGTGAAAACATCCTTTGCTGTTTTGTGATGTCCTATTCGTTTGTTCCTTATTTTACAAGTGAATTCAAACAGCATAAGGAAATGGGTGTAAATAAATAACTGAAACTTAAAATTGGCCCAGTTAGACAGCAAATAGTAAATGTAATAATATTGCTGTGATTCTAGCTGTTATTGTTGCATATTTAGTGGAAAAAAAATAATCCTGGTTTGAAATGGAGGGAGATCTAAAAGTAATTGTCCCCGGAGACCAGGCCATTCCTAATCTTTACTTGATTTACTCTGGGAGCTTTAGTAGGGAAAGAAATGAGAAACAGTATCTCAGGGATGGAAGGTCAAGGAAGCTAGTGCAATAATATTTTTATGTTCTTTGCCCTGTTGACTTTTTAAAAGATAAATGTTATTATATCTTTCTACACATGAAAAATATATACACGTTGTACAAAATTTGGAAAATTCATAAAATAAAAAGGCGAGAATGAGTATCTTCCATATTTCTGCGCCCCCAAAGATAAACACCAGATTCTCATTTTAGTGCATTTTTTCTAGTTATACATTTTTAAAAGTCTATTGACCAAAAAAGTATATTTACATAGCTGTGGCCACACTATAAATTTAATTTGTGTTTCTGAAGAGCACTGTATAAATGATAGAAAGAATGACCAACAATCAAGTAAATAATTGTGCTTTAGTTTAGTTTAAATAACAATAGTCTGCATATTCTGAGAACTAATTTCTTTAAAACCAGGAAATAAAATCATACATAACTTTCTTAGGAAGAGTTGGAAAATTACCTCATTTTCATATATTCCTAATATCTCAGCATGCTTTATTTTGCAGCCAACATCCTAGAATATTCACTAAAGGGAGGGCTAAGCCAAGGGTTATGGTAGAAAAAGTCAGATCTTTATGATCCTAAAGGAATATAATTAGTTGAATCTTTTAAGCATTGCAAAACTCTCTGGGGAGAAAAGAATTAACTGAATTTATTAAAAGCCTTTTACAACAGAAATTATAAAACAAATGCAGATTATTGAATACTCACTATATTTTGAAAATCTAATGTAGAGGATTTAAAAATAAACACTGCAATTGTGTTAAAATTAAAATAAGTTATATTGCACACTATATTCTCAGAGAGTTATAGATAACAGTAAATACGTGTTAAAAGTATATAATTACTTATAGGATTATTTCAAGACTATGAAAGGACGTTACTATTCAGAATTGGTTCTTTTCAGAGGCTGAAGATACAGGAGAAGCATGAACATGTTTATTATAGTTATTATTATTATTACATAATAATGAAAACTGGGAGTCACAATAATATTCAATAGGATGATAATGGATAAACAAATACATTTTAGTATTCACTTTCAATTTAGTATTCACTTTCAAAGGAATATTCAGTAACCATGAAATATGTTTGATGAAGCATTTTTAATAACATGGATAAATGTTTACATTGTAACATTGTGTTAAAATATTGTTTTAAAGATTTATGTTTTTATTTATTTATGCATACAAGAACTGGGTTGTAGGCCAGAGGTGTGGGGCGGGGGGGTGAGAGGATTCAACAGAGACAAAGTGGGGAACAGAACAGGCAGACTGACTGAAATACACTGCTGAGGGGAGCAGCGGGCGAGACAGGAGGGGTCTGCTGCTCCATGCTGGCTAGCTTCCTGGCCAGGGATGGAACTCATGCCCCAGAGGCTGACAATAGTTTCATTGCTCTGGGACTTTAACCCCTGTGCCACTAGGAAGGCCCCATGTTAAAAATATTTGATGGCTATTTGTTGCTTTTGCAATACATATACGGCTTCACTGATAGATATGAGATCATGTATATAGACATATATATATATGACATATAAATACACACAGTGATAGCCTGCTTTTCTTAATATCATGATTTTTTCTTTTTTTTTTTTTTTTTTTTTTTTTATAGAGGCATGCTTTATTTATTTGTTTTGCTGGTTTGTTTGTTTGTTTTGTTTATACATGCACTGGGTACAGTCAGAAGCGCGGGAGGGTGAGAGAATTCACCAGAGCCAGAGCGGGGAGCAGAGCAGGCAGAAGGACCGAAGTACACTGCTGAGGGGAGCAGCGGGCGGCAGGAGAGGTCTGCACGCCATGTGGGACCCTCCTCTGGTGGCCGGGGAGCAGCCGAGGATCGAACCGGCGCCGCAGAGGCTGCGGGCAGCTTCGCAACCCAGCGCTCAACCGCTGCGCCACCGGGGAGGCCCAATATCATGATTTTTTCAAACTACTAAACATTCTTCTACAACATTTTATTTTTTTCAACATTGTTTTAAAAGACTGTATTCCATTTTTCAGATTTCCCACAGTCAATCAAAGCAATCTTCTATTATTGAACATTTATTTTCTCTTTAAAAAATAAAGTTTTGAGTGGGGCATGGGCAAAAAGGTGAAGGGGGTCAAAAAAAAGTGCAAATTTCTACTTGTAGAACAAGTCATGGTGATATAATGTATTGCATGGTGACTATGGATAATAGCAATGATACTGTATTGCACATTTGAAAGTTGCTAAGAGAACAGAACTTACAAGTTCTCATCACAAGAAGGAAAGTAGTAACTACATGTGGTGATGAGTGTTTACTAGACATGTTGTGGTGATCTTTTGCAATATATACAAATATTGAATCGTTATGCTGCATAGCTGAAACTAATATAATTTATATATCAATTTTATCACAATAAAATGCTTTAAGAAGTATAAAAATTTTATACCTTTTGCTTATTTCTCCATCTTAGACTCAAATATTCCTAAAATCTTTTTTTCTTTCAGTGCTTTAACTTCCTTCCCCAGTGCGTATAGAATGAAGATATCAACCTAGAGTCAAATTATTTCTAACAAAATGTTGGGAGTATTTAGCATTGGAGGGTGGTCTCCTCCAGCTCTGCCAACCAGAATTTAATGTTTGTCTCATGAGTAACAGTTTTCAATGTTACATGTTTTCCCTAAAGGGGAGAAGTTGATCTAATCATGCGTGCTTCCTCTATATGTATGATTTATCCAGAAAATTTCTCTAATTCTCCTTTTCAAATCCATGAAGAGTGCACCCCATCCCATAAGGTGTTTCAAAAGCATATATATGCCAATGCACCATCTCTATACTTGACCAGCAATGTGGAGTACAGAAGTATTACTATATCAACAACTTGATGACAGATCTTTAAAGTGATGGTGTTTAAGTCATTCTAAGTAAAGGATGTCACACATTAGAAGTTGATCTAATCATGCATGCTTCCTCTATATGTATGATTTATCCAGAAAATTTCTCTAATTCTCCTTTTCAAATCCATGAAGAGTGCACCCCATCCCACAAGGTGTTTCAAAAGCATATATATGCCAATGCACCATCTCTATACTTGACCAGCAATGTGGAGTACAGAAGTATTACTATATCAACAACTTGATGACAGATTTTTAAAGTGATGGTGTTTAAGTCATTCTAAGTAAAGGAAGTCACACATTGTGTTCTGTGGACTTTCTGGGGAAATACCACCTTTGTGATACAAAACTATTCCAAGAAGGTCTGATGTGTATATATCTTTAGGTCAGGACCTAGTTGCAATATTTTCCACCTTCCCACGTGGCCTAATAATGTGATTTTCAACAGAAAGCAGCTACTCATCATCTACCTATTGAATGGTATTGCTAAATAAACCCTAAGATGGTCGCAGCGAATGCCTGTGCCTATGGTGAGTCTTACTCAGTCCAGCAGAGCTTGTCCAGCAGCTCCTTCATTGTCATGCGGTCCCACACTTCTGCAAGGGGTGCCTTCCATGGAGCTTCATTGGGAATCTACATTCAGAGAGGATTCAGAGGGGAAAAACAAATGTAATTTTTCCATTTTCAATAACTATTTCAATAGTATTAAAACTCTAACTTAAAGAAGGAAAATGTAAGTTTTCCAAATTCCCATAGTGATATTTACTGTAGCTTTTCTAACTTAGATCTATATACTCAATCTAATTTATAATAATACTTTCTGTACAATAAATGGAGGCTATGTGGTAATTGGACTGTTTCAAAATATACATTACTAAACTGATAATAGAGAGAACATTCATAAAATTATCTGTTTAACAAGCATCAGACAGCTGCACCAAAGCCTGTCTAAATGGTAGCTTTGGGTTAAGCTTTGTGTATGTTTACTTATGGTTTGCAGATTTGGGTATAGTGGAACCAGAAGTCTTATTTTGCTGTATTGAGGATTTTCTAAATTAAAAACATCATCTCAGGAAGGCTCAGTGATATGTGATCTATATGACCATCTTACCCTCATCAGTAGCATACAAATTAGCGATTAGAGGTTAGAGACAAGGTCGCTAATTCATTTCCAAATTCTTACTGAGAGTTATGTACTAGACAACGTGCTGGGCATTTATGATGCTTCACCTTTTTTTTTTTTTTTACAATTTATGAAAAATACAAATGTAGTTAAAGAAGTTTGAGGAAGTTTTACCTCTCTTCCCATGTCATCTATTGTTCTCCAAAGGTTGTTATAATCCAGGAAGACAATTGGATTCCATACAGGTGGGAATGGGCCCCTGAAGGCGTATGATTTGCCCTGAAAGATATTTTTAAAAGAAAACATTTGCTACAATATAAAAGCAGTTAGATCTGTCAAATAGGTAAGTGTCAGCAAGCAAAAGCATGTTAACGATCAATTTATGATATATACTCAAGTGTTTTAATTCCTCATATCCCCAGAACCCTACTTAACCATTCAGTATATAGGTGTCTACCACAATTCTCTTCTTGCTAAATATTTGATGTCACAACAAACACAATTAAAAGGTCTTTCTCTGAAATTGGAACCTTTTCCACATAAATTGTAAATGGCAGTACAGAAGTGGGATTACATATTCTCATTTGTCAATGATACTTGTAAATATCTCAGAGTAAGAAGACCCTGTGAGCCTGGAGGGTCATAAAATTAGAAATCTAATGCAAATGAGAAGGGGATGAAAAGTCAATCAAAGGAATTCCACGCTCTGTAGGAAGAGACACAAAATAGGGCCCAGTAAGCTACAAGGGATAAGATGTGCTCTGTGCTAGGGGTTTCAACAAATTCAAGGCAGAAAGAAGAGACAACTTCAAGCCTCTTCTCAGGACATACTTACACTCTGATTCTCCCAATAGGGTGGGGTTACCTTGACATAGAGATAAAGGGCACACATATCTGCAAGGAATATTATGATGACACTGGGAGGCTTAATTTGATGGCATTTAAAAGAGATGCACAAAAACACTTTGGATCAATTTAAAAAGCTGAGTCAGAAGCCAGGCTGTGCAATCTGGCGTAATTTTCAACTGAATCGGAATAATTGAAAGTCTACAGTTAACCAAAAATCTCACATGAACTCCAGTCATTCAGCAAAGATTCATTTCAAATTGATTTGTAGGAAGAGAAACGAGTTGTAGAATGAGAAATGATTTCATATTCTTCCCTTTATTCATTTTGTGACAGTGGTGATCTCTCTCCTACAAGGTCATAAGATTAGCGGGGAAGAGCAATAATGTAGGCTTACTTTTCTTCTTTTATTAGTTCTCCAGGAAACAGACCAATAGTATATGAGTATATGTGTGTGTGCTATTTGGAGATATATATATATAATTGGGGGGAGATTCTAAGGAATTGACTCAAGTAATTGTGGAGACTAGGGAAGTATTGCAGTTTCAGATCTAAAGGCAGTCTGCTACACCAGAATTTCCTTGAGAGACCTCAGATTTTTCTATTAAGGCCTTCAATTGATTCGAAGAAGCCCATCAACATTATGGAGGGTGATCTGCTTTGCTCAAAGTTGACTGATTTAAATGTTAATTTCATCTTAAAAATGCAATCAACGATGGGGCCTCCCCAGTGGCGCAGCGGTTGAGCGCTGGGTTGCGAAGCTGCCCGCAGTCTCTGCAGCACTGGTTCGATCCCCGGCTGCTCCCCGGCCACCAGAGGAGGGTCCCACATGGCGCGCAGACCTCTCCTGCCGCCCGCTGCTCCCCTCAGCAGTGTACTTCGGTCCTTCTGCCTGCTCTGCTCCCAGCTCTGGCTCTGGTGAATTCTCTCACCCTCCCGCACTTCTGACTGTACCCAGTGCTTGTATAAATAAATAAATAAATAAATAAATCTTTTTTAAAAAATGCAATCAAAGAAATGTCTAGAATAGTGTTTGACCACATAACTGGGTATTTGGTTTAGCCAAATTGACACAAAAATAATCATCACACTTCTTTTTTTTTAAAAAAAGATTATACAAGAGCTGGGGTACAGGTCAGAGATGTGGGAGGGTGAGAGAATCCACTACAGACAGAGAGGGGAGTAGAACAGGCAGACATATTGAAGACACTGCCAAGGGGGCCAGTGGGCAAGACAGGAGAGGTCTACCATGCCATGTGGGTTTCTCCCTGGCCATCCGGGAATCGAACCTGCGCTGCAGAAGCTGCAGACAGCTTCATAGCATGGCGCTCAACCCACTGCACCACTGGGTAGGTCCCTCACCACACTTCTTAATCAACTTCATTGAGGTAATTTACATAATGTCACCATTTTCAATGCAGGATTTGGAGAGTTTTAACACGTGTACATGCATGGGAACACTGACACAATCAAGATATAAAACATTCTGATCATCTCAGTTTTTTCTTGCCCTTTTTCAGTCAGTCCCTGCCACCCTCTGGCCCCAAACAATTATTGCCCAGTTTCCTGTAACTATAGATTGACTCCTCCTGTTCTAGAATTTTTTTTAATGGAATCATGCTGTATGTACGGTACCATCTTTTTCTGGCTTCTTTGGCTTAACATGATGTTCTTTTTTTTGTTGTTGTTGGGTCAAGGGGCATGTGCATCTAATATATTTTCTTTTTTAGAAATAGCTGTTTTTCTCTCTTCAAATTGGTTGCATTGATTTGTACTTCTACTAACAGTGTGTGAATGAATGCCTGTAGTTTTGTTTGTTTGTTTTTACTTCTCCAACAATGCAGTTATCAAAATATTTATTAACTGTTAGGACAAAAAGGTATTTATGATTTTATTGGGCATCCATTCATATATTTATTAACATTTATAGTTCTTGTAAGAGTTACATTAACATGATGTTCTTGAGTTTAGTCCATGCTGCAATTTGTTTTTATTGCTGTGTATTGTTCCACTGTGTGGCTGTACTGTGGTTTGTTTATCCATTCATCCTTTGATGATTATTTCCACATTTGATCTATTGTGGATTATACTGTTCACATTCTTATACAGGGTTTTTTTTTTTTAAATATACATGCTTTCCTTTACCTTGGCTAAATGCCTAAGAGTGAAATGGCTGAGCTGTATGTATAGTGGGTATACATTTGACATTTTATTTTATTTTATTTTTTTAAAGATTCAATTTTTTTTAATTTATACAAGAACCAGGGTACAGGCCAGAGGAGCAGGAGGGTAAGAGGATTCACCAGAGGCAGAGCGGGGAGCAGAACAGGCAGATGACCGAAATACACTGCTGAGGGGAGCAGTGAGCGTGACAGGAGAGGTCTGCCATGCCATGTGGGAATCTCCCTGGCTGCCCGGGAATCGAACCTGTGCTGCAGAGGCTGTGGACAGCTTCACAGTGCTGCACTCAACCCACTGCACCACTGGGAAGGCCCTACATTGGACATTTTAAGTTTAACAGTTTCCCAAAGTAATTGGACTGCTTTCACATTCTTTCCAGCAATTTCTACTTGTTCCACATCCTGACCAAGACTTGAGGACTTTTTTTTTGTTTTTATTTATGCATACAAGAGCTGGGTACAGGTCAGAGATGCGGGAGGCTGAGAGGATTTACCAGAGACAGAGTGGGGAGCAGAAAAGGCAGATTGACTGAAATACACTGCTGAGGGGAGCAGTGGGCGAGTCAGAAGAGGTCTGCAGTGCCATTTGGGTTGCTCCCTGGCCGGGGATCAAACTCGTGCTACAGAGGCTGCAGATTGCTTCATTGTGCGGTACTTAACCCCTTGTGCCACCAGGGAGGCCCTGTGGACTTTTTTTTTGTTCAATTTTTTTAAAGACTTATTTATGCATACAAGAGCTGGGGTACAGGCCAGAGGTGTGGGGGGTGAGAGAATTCACCAGAGACAGAGTGGGGAACAGAACAGGCAGATTGACCAAAGTACACTGCTGAGGGGAGCTGCAGTCAAGTCAGGAGAGGTCTGCTGCACCAAGTGGGTCACCTCCCTGGCCGGGGATAGAACTCGTGTTGCAGTGGCTGTGGATTGCTTCATAGGCTGTGTCTTAACCCTTGCGCCACCAGGGAGGCCCTGTTCATTTGTTTTAAACACACTGCTCATTTTAGAATGATGTGAGACTTACAGGGAAGTTGCAGACAGAATACAGAAGGCATCTATACACACCTCAAATAGTTTTTTTCTGAGTGTTAGCACTGTGCAATGCCATGGCACGCTTATCATAACCAGGAGGCTCACACCGATATATCACTATTTATGAAATTTCAAACTTTATTTGGATTTCACCAGTTTGTTGATGTACTTTTTTCTGTTCCAGGATCCCATCCAGGAGACTACATTACATTTAGTCATCAAGTCTCCTTTGGACTGTGACAATGTCTGTCTTTCCTTGTTTTTCATGACCCTGACAGTTCTGAAGAATACTGGTCAGGTGTTTTGTAGAATGTCCTTCTATGTGGAGCTGTCTAGAGTTTTGCTTTCTTTTAATTTAAAATTTTTTTTTAAGATTTATTTATTTATGCATACTTGAACTGGGGTGTAGACCAGAGGTGCAGGGGTGAGAGGATTCACCAGAGAGAGAGGGGGAGCAGAACAGGCAGATCGGCTGAAATACACTGCTGAGGGGAGCAGCAGGGGAGACAGGAGAGGTCTGCTGCACCATGTGGGTGAGCTCCCTGGTCAGGGATTGAACTCATGCTGCAGTGGCTGGCGATAGCTTGATAGTGCTGAGACTTTAACCCTTGCGCCACCAGGGAGGCCCTCTTTTCCCTCTTTTCGTTTTTGAACAAGCTTGTAGAATTGGGAGAAAGAACACAGTAGAGGCAAAATGCCCTGTAATTATGACAACACAGAAAGCATGAGACTTGCACTGATGGTACTAATCTTTGTGCCCTGGTTAAGGTGGTGTCTGTAGGGTCTCTCCACCACAGTTACTGTTTCTCCCTTTTTATGCTCTGTTCTTTGGAAGAAGAACAGTTAGGACCCAGTAAGCTTGCTACAAGGAATAAGATGTGATCTGTGCCAGGGGTTCCCAAGATCAACAAATGCAAGGCAGAAAGAAGAGACAATTTCAAGCCTCTTCTCAGGATGTGCTTATACTTAGTCCATCCTAAAGAGGAGATGCTGGGAGTTGAGCTCTACTTCCTGCAGGCAAAATATGCACATAATTAAAAAAAAATCTCCTCTCTAAGAAATATTTCCCTCATATCATTATTAGTATGAATTTATATATATATATGTATGTATATGTCTTATGCTTTGAATTAAAACCTAATACTACATTATTCATTTTGCTGCTCAAATTATTTACACCTCTGGACACTGGGAGCTCCTTCAGTTGACTCCTGTGTCCCTTTCCCATGCTTCCATTCCTTTATTTCTTGAGCACTTCCTTCCTTTCTGCCACTAGAAGATTATCCAGGCCCATTTTCTATTGTCTCTGCCTCAGCCCTAGGAGGTGCCATTTCTCCAAGGATCCTTTGTGACATTTTTTTAATTTGATGTATTTTTTACATCATTCTTCATTTTTGTACAATGTATGCTTTCTCATCTCAGTTATAGTCCCTGTGAAATTACCACCACCAATTCACCCGTGTGTCCTCACCCTAGTCCCTTGTGCTCTTCCCACCCTTGTTTTGATCCTACTTAACATCACTCGTAATCAGGGAAATGCAAATCAAAATCTTTGTGACTTTCATCAAAAGAATAGTATTTAGAAGAAACTTCTGGCCACTAAGAATATGCTGGATTTAAAAATATGCAAGAGCTTTATTGAGATGCAATTTAAATACCATAATTTTCATGCTGACTTTTTAAAATGTCTACTTATGCCTTTATCAGAGTTCAGCACGTAGAACTCAGTAGAAAACTGTGGATAGATCCATGGGGTCATTC
This sequence comes from Talpa occidentalis, assembly GCF_014898055.3. Classification (NCBI taxonomy): domain Eukaryota; kingdom Metazoa; phylum Chordata; class Mammalia; order Eulipotyphla; family Talpidae; genus Talpa; species Talpa occidentalis. The sequence goes on along the minus strand of NW_023601543.1, from coordinate 60,806,393 downwards.
TCCATAAAAGACATGTGAATTCCTATTCCAGCTTTGCCCTTCCTAACCTAACTGACATAGAGCAAGTGAGTTGCTTAATCTCCTTGGGTCCCAGATATTGATCTTTCTAACTCAACATCTACTGGCCCCCTCATCTCTTTCAGGAAGTATGTACAAGTTACTATAACCAGCTGAAATAGGTGACTTCTCGTCCCAGAGCTCTGTCTACCCTTCAGAGCTGCACCAACTTCATGCATTGCCATTCTGTGTCACCCATTGGACTCTCTGTGCAGAACATGGGCTCTGGAGCCAGTCTACTTGGATCAATTCATGGTTCTGTCACTCACGAACTGTGATAAATTGCTTAACCTCTCGGTACCTCGGTTTACTCACTTGTAAAATGGGAGGACAGTACCTCCCATAGATATAACTTGAATGATGAATGAGTTGAGACATATAAGTCACATTGAACAGTGCCTGGCATGTTGTAAGCTCTCACTGAATGTTATGACTGGAACTGCTACTGTTGTGATTATAATACTTGCATGCTCAGGACCTGCTGGCATAGATTACTGGCATGTAGTCACTTCTGAACTGTTTGATATCATCTCAGCTGTGTAATCTGAACTTGTTATTTACCCCACACACAAATATCCTCAATTGTAACATGATTTTTGTACTTAGGTTTTTTCTTTTTTTTTTAAGATTTATTTATTTATACAAGAACTGGGGCACAGGCCAGATGCGCGGGAGGGTGAGAAGATCCACCAGAGACAGAGTGGGGAGCAGAACAGGCAGACTGACTGAAATACACTGCTGAGGGGAGCAGTGGGCGAGACAGGAGAGGTCTGCCGTGCCATGTGGGACCCTCGCCAGCTGGGATCGAACCGGCACTGCAGAGGCTGCGGACAGCTTCACAGCGTGGCGCTCAACTGCCTGCGCCACCAGGGGAGGCCCAGTACTTAGGTTTTTTCTTAAGCCACTCAGGCTCAAATAAAAAATACTATAGTCTGGGTGTATCAACAACAGAAATGTATTTCTCACAGTGCTGGAGGCTGTGAAGTGCAAGATGAAGGTGCAGGCAGACTTGGTGTCTGGTGAGAACCAGCTTTTTGGTTCCTACATAGACATCTTCTCTTTTATTAAAGTACTTCTTACAGTGTCTCTTTTCAAAGGACGCTGATATCAACCATGCGGATTCTGACTCATGACCTGATAGTTCCCAATGCTCCATCTCCTAACACCATGACATTGGAGGTTAGATTTCAATATATACATTTTGGAGAGACACAAATATTTGGTCTCTAGCAGGTTTCTTATGCTTTTATTTATCTACTTGATTTAAGTCTCCAGTTGAGTCCAAACGCAACTCTGGCCTCTGAAGATCTTCACCAGCACAGTAGTGCCAATCTCTGCCTTCTTTCCCACTCCACACCCAGATGCACTTACACGAAGGCAGTGAGATGTGAAACTCCAATAGCCATGAACCAAGTCAGGTCACCTACCAAACGCGAGAGCTTCCAAGACTGGCAAACAAAGCCATCTCCCTGGACCACTCATGTATCATTGTGCCCACAAGTAAAGGGGATCAGAAAAAGATAAAAATCACAGATTGGATAGTTGGCCCTTAACTGGGGAAAACAGCACATTTTTGCTTGAAAACCCTTCCCAAGATGGAAGGGAAGAAATTATTACTCAGCCAAACACTTTAATTATCCAGGGCTTTGTGAGATTTTATAAACACTTTGGTTCTGCAGAAATCACCAGCAGATGACTTGAAGAAGGGTGTGAGTCCAGAAGACTTGGTTAATTTATGTCTGCTCTGCCACTAGTTTGATCTACGCCAACAATTGTAGCTCCTGGGAACATAAAGACAATTCTTTCAGGGCCTCCCCAGTGGCGCAGCGGCTGAGCGCTGGGTTGCGAAGCTGCCCGCAGCCTCTGCGGCACCGGTTCGATCCCCGGCTGCTCCCAGGCCACAGGAGGAGGGTCCCACATGGAGCGCAGACCTCTCCTGCCGCCCGCTGCACCCTCAGCAGTGTACTTCGGTCCTTCTGCCTGCTCTGCTCCCTGATCTGGCTCTGGTGAATTCTTTCACCCTCCCGCGCTTCTGACTGTACCCAGTGCATGTATAAATAAATGAATCTTTAAAAAAAAAAAAAAAGACAATTCTTTCAGAAACTGATAACTGCAATCTGACTCATGGGGCTTGGCCTGGGAAAAAGTGAAAAACAGCTTTTGGGTGAGGACAGAGTTATCTGGCAAACCATGACCTGCATGGGGAGCCCCACCCAACAACAATAGCCTGTTCTTCCCACGAACCTTCTACTCAAGGGCATATTTTAAGATGGGCACCGCTCCACCATCCTGCTCTCCTGTCCCAAGGATAAGGTCTTTGTACAGCACATGTCAAATGAAAAAGATGTGTGTAATGGGGTGGGCAAACTCCCAGTCTCAGACTCCATTTGACAGATCCCAGTTCAGTGCCCACCTGAAATGCCATCCCAGTTAAAAGACAGACACTCATTCAATGAGATCCCAAGGACAGTGGTGGTGCAAACAGCAATCATTCTAGCAATGCAAAGGTGCCAGAGGCCACCTGGTAAAACCCTCCTAATTGAAGGATTCTCTTATAGAGGATGCTTGTTTGGAACCTGAAAACCAAAACCAGAGTGAGATGCGACCATAATATAGATGAAGAGGCCGACAGTTCTCAAACTGTGGTCCGAGGATCCTTTGGGGTCTCTAAAACATATTCAGTGTGAATATGTTCACCTATGAACATATGTAGAAAAAGATTGACTTCCTATAATCCAATCAAAACAACTTATTGCAACAGATTGAATGCAGACACAGATATGAGAATGCAGCTGTCTACCATCAAGTCAGATGTGAGAGACGTGCAAAACTGTAAACCAATGCCATTCAATCCTTTTTTTTTTTAGAAACATTTTTTGGGCCTCCCTGGTGGTGCAAAGGGTTGAGACTCAACACTATGAAGCTATCCACAGCCACTGTAGCATGAGTTCGATCCCCGGCCAGGGAGCTGACCCACATGGCGCAGCAGACTTCTGTCTTGCCCGCTACTCCCCTCAGCAGTGTATTTCAGTCAGTCTGCCTGTTCTGTTCCCCACTCTGTCTCTGGTGAATCCTCTCACCTCGCCCCCACGCCTCTGTCTTGTACCTCAGTTCTTGTATGCATAAATAAATAAATATTGAAAAAAGAAACATTTTTCGTAAGAATGTATTATGCTAATTTTTACTAGTGTTATTATTTTATTTTAGGTAAATTAATACTTTTTTGTAAAAATTCTGTTTCAATTCCTTTTTTATTTAAAGATTTATCTTGTTCTATGCACTTGACAATTATTGGTTAATTAATCCTCACGAAACCCCTTTTAGATGGAGAAACTAATGCATAGAGAGTTGAAATATTCATCATTTGTTCAAGGTCTTAACAGTTCATAAGTGGAGGCAGGATTTATAGTTAGACATTCAAAAGCCAATGCCCATGATCATGAAGCTTGCCAGCTTTGAAATTATAATTATAATTTGTCAGACACATATGCTAACGGTTTTAATTATTTAATTTCATTTTCACAACAACCTAATGAGTAAATGACTAATTGTATCTCATTTTACAGATGCGTTCCAAAGCACAGAGAGGTGGAATAACTTGTTGAAGGTGGCACAGCTTGTATCTGGTGGGAATGGAATTTAATCTCAGTTTTGTGTATTCAGAGCTCAAGCTCTTAGTGAGATCTCTGTTCTATGAGTTCCTGCTCAAATTGGTTTAAAGAAGGTCTCTCTGGAAGACACTTGATCAGTAACCATTGATATTCCTACAAACCAGACAGAAGCTAATGATGGGTTAAACTACCAACTAGATCTTTTCTGCTGCAAGGGAGAGTCCAATCCACTCTCAAATAGCTGCCCATAAGTTCATTTATTCAACTAGTATTGCTTGAGCACCTCTTCTGTGTCTGGCACTGCTCTAGGCTCCGGGCACAGTAGTAAGCTCCCCCAGCCTCTGGGAAAATGGCTATTTCATGCAGCGTGTAGTTAACAGGATTCATAACTGTGTCTACTTACTCTAGACAGCCCTACCTTTCTCTGAACAGAGCCATTCTGCTATTCAGGAAGCAAGGTCTCCAAAAGCTCCAAACAGAAAAGTTTGACAGAGAACCATTGAAGAGAAGAATGGACTTTACAAATGGTCACTGTGGCAGATACTGTGGTAAGCTTGCCCACATCTCCATTCAAAAAGTACAGACTTATTTCTTCAGCTGCTAGGGGTGTTGCTGGCAGGAGCACTTGACACTTAGCCCCTATCAGAGATTAGCCCAGTTGCAGAAAAGCTACTTTGTCTCCTCCCAGCAGCCCACTTCCAATGACTGGTGGAAGTGAGGGTATAAAGGTCACGCCTTCCCATCCCAGTGCCACAATGACACCCTCTATTCAGAATTCCTTGCAGAGGTGACTGAAGCTTCCATTGACACTCCATCACTATATAATGTCCCCCTCTACCACCTCCTGCCTCTTTCCCCTTCTGTTCTCAGCTCTTGATTTTTAGAAACCCCCCTAATAACCTTCCTGCAGGCTAATCTCCATCTCAACTCCGCTTCCAAGGGCGCGCCATGGCAACAGTCTTTCACTGGAATGGGCACAGCAACTGCAGCAATGTCTAAGGAATCTCAAATCCAGGACTCTAGAGTAATCCAAGTCTCATGAAAAATTTCCAGAACCAAGCACAATGGGACCTCATTTGAGAACAGTGGTATTTTCTTTTGGAAGAAAATGGAGAGTGGAGAGGCCCCACTCTTTTCCATGATTCTCTAAAAAAGCCGGGGGTGGGTGGGTGGAGGGGAAGGCAGGGAGAATACAGCAATAGCTGCTACAAACGTAGTTAGATTGGTAAACAGACTAAAAGGGGGAAATTGAGATGAGAAAGTTTGTAATCAAACCTTAGGCCTCTAAGGCAAAGCTCACTTTTACATCATAGGTCATAATTTTAAAATTTCATTACTGTTCATGTAATGGTTTATGCCAGGAGCAAAAGTGAATTTGTCATCTTAAAAAGGTCTCCAAGGATCTTTAAAAACCTGAGCTGATAGATGAAGAAAACAAATTGGTGGTTGCCAGAGGTGGGGGGTGAGGGGCGGGTGAAACGGTTGAAAGGCTTCAATAGGTACAATTCTCCATGCACTTTTAACATTCTCTGCTAGCTGCTTTAGCTTACATGGAATGTGCAATCTTAAATTAGAGGACAGATTACTTTTAGTGTCACTAAAAGTCTTCATTAAATCCTCCATAAATAATTTACACAGAAAGTAATTTTCCCAGTTCTAATGTTCTAATTTAATTGATAAATCTAACATGCCTTTTCATAAAAACTAAAGTACTTGTTTAAATAGCCATTACTAAAGAATGGTAAAATTTTTACAATTTACATGATCGTAGAGCTATGTCATGGTTTAGAAAATTTTACTGCAGAAGTGTGATATTATGAAAATATACATTTGATCTTTGTCCCCAGTTCCTGACACCAGAGCTTTGAAGTTTCCTGAGTGATAAAAGACTGTCTTTGGTAATTCACAGCAAGCCCTATTTAACCAAATCCGGGTTGACACTGATGAGATGACTCTTGGTCAGCCTCTAGATAGGCTCAGAACGGAGCTGGCTGCCAGAGGACTAAACAATATGATTAGAAACTTGAAACTTTCAGCCCGCCTCTAAACCTCTGGGGAGGGCAGCAGGACTGGCAATTGATTTAATCACGGATGGCCAATGGCTTGATCGATGAAGCCTATGTAATGAAACTGCCATTAAAAAACCCCCCTAAATAAGAAGTTCTGAGATCTTCTAGGTTGGTGAATAGAACATAATCATGTGCTGGGACAGTAGGTGTACCCCAAAGTCCAAGACAACAGAAATTCCTGGGACCCTCCAAATCTTGTCCTATGTGGCACTTCATCTGGCTGTTCATCTATAATCATTTAAAAAGCCTTTATGATGTAAATAGTGCTGCAAAGAACATACACATTCATAGATCCCTTTGAATTAGTGTTTTTGCATTCTTGGTTAGGTACCTAGGAATGGGATTGATGGACCATATGGTAGCTCCATCTTTAATATTTTAGGAAATGCCATACTGTGTTCTATGGGGGCTGTAACAGTTTACATTACCACCAGTGATGTACAACGGTTTCTTTGCTGTACATCCTTATCATTCTTGTTGTTACAAGACTTTTGATAAGGGCCATTATCACAGGACTGAGACAGTATCTTATTGTGGTCTTAGTTCATATTTCTGTGATGATGAGAATTTTTCATGTGTTTATTGGCCATCAGTATGTTTTCTTTGGAGAACTGTCTATGTAGCTATTGTGCCCAGTTATTGATTGAGTTACTTTCTTTTTGTTGAGCTGTATGAGTTATTTGTGGATCTTGGATATTAGTCCTTTGTCAGATGTATGATGCACTAATACATTTTTCCAACAGTAGGGCGTCTACTTGTTTCAATGATAGCTTCTTTTTAGTGCAGAAACTTTTTATCTTGAGGTAGTCATATTTATTTATTTTGCCTTTTTTGTTTTGCTGTAGGAGTGAAGTAGCCAAATGTATCACTGAGGTTAATGTCAAAGAAAGAAAGAAAAAGGAAAGAAGGAAATAAAATTACAGACCATTATCTATGATGTCTGATGCACACATGCAACAATCCTCCAAAAAACTAGCAAACTGAATTCAACAATGCATTAAAGGATCAAAGATCATGGCCAAAAAAAATCTATTCCATGATGCAAGGATGTCAGTGCCTGAAAATCAATCATGATACTTCACCACATCGGCAAAAGAAGAAATAAAAACTATCATCATTTAAAAAAAAAAAGCCTTTATGATAAACCAGTAGTAGTAAGCAAACTGCTCTCTCCAAGTTTGGAGAGCCATTTAGCAAATTATCTAACCTGGGAAACTCCAGTTTATAGCCAGTTGATCATAATTACAAAGAGGCACAGGACTTGTGGCTGGCATCTGAAGTGGGGACACTCTTGCACGACTGACCCCTTAACTTGGAGGGTTATGCTAACTCTGGGTAGTCAGTGTGAGAAGTGAATTGAATTGTAGCACATCTGAGTTGTCAAAGAGTTGGAGAATTGGTTCATGTGGGGGAGCGTGTGGAGGAAAGGCACATATTTGGTTTCAGAGGCAATGTCAACTAAAAAAAAGAATTCATCATAGTAAGTGGTTAAACTGGTTTTTAGTTGATTGAATTGTAAAGCAATAAAGAAATAAGCCAAATACAATAGCCTTAGCACAAAAGGGACACTCAGCTTAACCATAATTATTGCAGAGTCTTATTTTGGAATATTCAAATACCAGAAGACATGTGGAAAAGATTCATTTTGCACCTGCATGCACACGATTAGAGTTTCTGAAGACATTTTGTGATGTTCGGCATACCACCAGGTATCTAAGGGGCTCAGGTAAGCAGCTTCAAATGCCTGGGCCTCTGTATCACATGAAGGCAAACAGGACCAATGTCATGTTGTCATCGGTGACAATCAGTGATGATGCATACACAACACATCTCTTGACAGAGAGCCTGTACATAGCAAATGAGTAAATGCTGAGTAATGATCTTTGCAGTTGTTTTCCCATGAAGAATACTGTCATTTAAGGGCTGTGAGCACTGGCTCCATATTATTTTAATAAATACCACAGAGCCCCTTAACAAATACATCTTGAGCCTCCCATGAAGGGAGGCGCTCCAGACCCCCTATGGGAATCCCACTGTGAGTCCCTAGATGACCTTGAAGCTGAAGGTGCACGGCATCCTGCCTTTACAGCATCACTCAGCATGCTGGAATATACTAGAAGCAAAGTCAATCTTCAACGGGATACCCCAGCCCCCCTTGTCAAGGGAGGTGCTCATCTGGTCACCTTCTCGATCAAGCCCTTCACTGAACCTTCAGGATTGGACCCTGACCTCCAGCCTCAGAGAGCAGCTCAGCTAATCCCAAACAACTGCACCAGTTTCCTAGCCTGGCTGTAGCCCCCCAGGTCACAGGTGACAGACGACAGGTGCGTCCCTAGTATTTCAAAGATATTATCCGAATGCTTTTGATGTCCCTAAACTATACAGAGTGGTTAGAAGATGAAAAAGCTCTTTGTAACCTGGGTATGGGCATGGTACAATATAAAAGGGAAGAGAGAAAGAGAAATTAGGACTTCTAAAATAAATGATATTGCTCAAAATGGATTTTCCTTAGATGTCAATTATCATTTTTGGATTACCAAGCTATCATTTTGAAATCTTTGGATATGTGAAGATCTAAGTCTGGGGCATTGTGTCTAAAAAGGAAATTATATATAAAAAATCCCTTCTAGAGAGTTTCTGTAACACAGAAGATTAAAAATGATGCTAAAATTACCTGATATTTATAAAGTCATTTTGTATCATCACACTTAATTTTTTGACAGTACTGACAGGTAGAAACTAATAGTTCTACTTTATGGACTAGGAATTGAAGTTTCTAAGAAGGAGTAAATTACATTCCCAAGATTCATAATGAATTTCCTGAAAGCCGAGGACTTCAGCAGGTCTATGACTCTAATGTTAGGATGTATTTCTTTGCAGGGAGGTCCTTATAGGATGGAACTTTGAATGTATCTGACCCAACTTGTCTTCTACTCCCCCAGTTCCAAAGTAAGCCTCTGATTAATAATGGCATAGACACCACCTTTTCACTCCACAAATTGTTTGGAGAAAATGTTTACTTTCTCTAATTGCAGAAATCAGATCATGATTCACTACAATGGGTCAGAAGATTCTGCTCCCTCCAATTCAATGTTTTGAAATAAGAACTCCACTCTGAAATAAATCAAAGGAGATTTTTTTTGCATAAATAAAAAGATTTTGTTGGCTGCAAAAGGAGCTTCGCTGCTATGAACATTTATCCCTAGTGACATTCTGTTTATTTCAGGGAAAGTCACTCTTTGAGGCAGTGAACAGGGTGCTGGGCAGGTCCCATTAGGAGAATATTATGGGTTCTAGTAGAAAAATGATGCAGAGAAAAAATACTGAGTGAGATTCAGATAAGGAAAAAGGCAAGTCTGGCAAAGAGGCAACTTGTGAATTTTACATGGAAGACACCCTGGAGACATTTTAAGAGAATTCAAACTTTACCAGCTGGACTGAGATGAAAGGGAGAGCCCAGAGGCATCTGCTTATTGAAACAGTTATGTTCAGGAACAAAGAGTTTTCAAAGGAGTTCACTGAAGGCATACCCATATGCTTAAAAAAAAAAAAAAAAAAAACACCATTGCAAAGGAAAAGTCACGCCCAATAGAAAGCAGATTAGATTAAATATGATTGTGATAGTCCAACATCATAATTCCCATCTTCATCCTCACCCTTATCATTCCTCACCCCCACTGCCAACATCACGATGGTTAACTTTCTAAACATTTGCTGTGTGCAGGGAATTTTTCTAGAATCTTTCACATTTAATTCATTTATCTCTCTTAACAACTCTATAAGGAAAATAATATTGTTATTTTCATTTTTTTCAATGAAGAAATAAAGACAGAGATTAAGTAACTTTCATTAAATAAAATCACATAGCTAATAAGTAGCGAGTCTGAAATTCAAATCCAAGCTCTGTGGATTCTAAGCTTATGATCTCAAATTCTGTATTATTATAGATGGACTAACTGTTTGATCTTTTGACCTTCCCAAGAAAATATACTTGATAACATATTTTTCAAGGCTACAAGGGACTTTGATATGGTAATGCCAACATATCTTGAAGTTGCCGGAAGATATGAGCAAAAGACTACTGGGACAAAGGCTATTTCTTTCATAGCTAGGAGAAATAGTCTTTCAGATTTATAATAATTCATTGGTCCTGTCAAATTTATAAGCACTTAGCTTTCTCCTTCTTGAAGTTATTTTCAGCCATTTCACCTTTTCCATCTTCATGCCTGTGTATTTATGTTCAGGAAGTCTGTCATTGTGTAGCTTCTTTTTCTTTGATCTGCATCATTTAGACTTGCTCTAAATTAATCTATTAACTTAGAAGGTTCCTAAAATCCCCCAACACATTTCTCACATACAGCTTCAATACAGCTTCAATTTTAAAATTACATTCTCGGATATTGTCTCATATCATTGCCTTAAATTTTATTATATTTGTTTGTTTGTTTTGTTTATACATGCACTGGGTACAGTCAGAAGCGCGGGAGGGTGAGAGAATTCACCAGAGCCAGAGCGGGGAGCAGAACAGGCAGAAGGACCGAAGCACACTGCTGAGGGGAGCAGCGGGTGGCAGGAGAGGTCTGCGCACCATGTGGGATCCTCCTCCGGGGCCGGGGAGCAGCCGGGGAACGAACCGGCGCCGCAGAGGCTGTGGGCAGCTTCGCAACCCAACGCTCAACCGCTGCGCCACCGGGGAGGCCCTTATTTCATTTTTTTTTTTGTAAGTAAAAGCAAAAAAAAAATTTTTTTAGTTTTTTTTTTTTTTTTAAGATTTATTTATTTATACAAGCACTGGGTACAGTCAGAAGCACGGGAGGGTGAGAGAATTCACCAGAGCCAGAGAGGGGAGCAGAGCAGGCAGAAGGACCGGAGTACACTGCTAAGGGGAGCAGCGGGTGGCAGGAGAGGTCTGCGCGCCATGTGGGACCCGCCTCCGGTGGCCGGGGAGCAGCGGGGGATCGAATTGGTGCTGCAGAGGCTACGGGCAGCTTCGCAACCCAGCGCTCAATCGCTGCGCCACAGGGGAGGCCCTTTTTAAGTTATTTTTTTAATTAATTATTTTTATTTTTTACATCACTGTTCATTTTTCAACAATATAAATGATGACTATGATCACGAGAAGTGTAGATGGTCTAAGTGTAGTTCTAGAATTCTCCCTTCAAAATTCCTAATGTCAACTGATATTGACAACATGTATGTTTCTCAAGTGTACATATACCTGTTGGAATAGAATGCTGTGATCCTAAAAGCTGGAGAGGAGAGAAAGATAGTAAGAATACCTTCATTACCAATGAGTAAAATGAATATAACTAATTGCAATGATGACTTAAGGATTCACAACACAAGCTGAATTTCACTTTTATGAGAAGCTCTAGGGTTAAATGAATCACATAGTTTTAAAAATCACATGACATTTTTTAGTTCAGCAGATATTTAGTGATGTGCCTGAGTGAAGAAAGGATCTCCCCTTCTCAGTAAAGAATGTGTATTCTGGGCCTCCCTGATGGTACAAGGGGTTAAGTCTCAGCACTATAAAGCAATCTGCAGCCACTGCAGCACAAGTTCGATCCCCAGCCAGGGAGCTACCCACACGGTGCAGCAGATCTCTCCTGACTCGCCTGCTGCTCCCCTCAGCAGTGTATTTCAGTCAGTCTGCCTGTTCTGTTCCCCACTCTGTCTCTGGTGAATCTTCTCACCCCACCCCTCGCACCTCTGGGCTTGCATCCCAGTTCTTGTATGTAAATAAATAAATAAATTATAAAAAAAGAAAAAAAATGTGTATTCTTCTTTTATGTCTGCCGGAAAGAAAGAGCAGAATGGTGACACAGGTGAATGACATCTATGAATAAGAAATACACAAATATCCTCATGTTCATGGGCATGCCTGCGTGTGTGCACACCCCCCCCCCAATATCTCTTTGCTCATGAGAGAACTTCTATAGAATATTACTTTTAAAAGAAAAATTCAGATTGATTTACTTCTCTACTTAAAACCTTCCAATGGCTTCTTGTTTTGCCCAGAAGAAAAGTCAATATTCTTTATAATTGTCTACAGGCTTTCTCCAGCTAGTGTTGGATGTTAGCTCTCTGACCTCCCAGCGTTGTGCTGGGGCTTGCGCATCCTAATTCATTAAAACTGTGCTCATCTCTTCCCAACTACGCATTCAGAGAAGGTAAATTGATAGGTTGGCATGGACCATGGTGAGGAATTTACATCATAAATAAAACCTTATAGATGAGAATTGGGTTTTTGTTGAAATATTACCACAGTGGTGAGACCCTGACTACTCTCTTTGAAATTAGCTCCTAATCTCTCAACTTCTCCTTGTTTCCTATCTGTAGCACTCACGATCTTCCGATACCTTTATTTTTTCCAAATATGGCTTAGTCGATATTTTATTATACATTGCTTTATATATATATGGGACATTGGGCAGATCTAGTTAAAAAGTTCAAACCCTTTGTAGAAAGTATTAAATCTTGACATGGGAAGGTAACAGATTTTATAAGTCAAAGATATTTGCATAATTGAACAACTTGCTTGTTAACTGAATTTTACTCTAAAATGTATTTGAAAATCAACTCTGTTAAAGAATGTTAAATTAATCATTTACATTTTGAAAAGTTTCAGACAAAGTAATGTATGAATTTTGGGTACATCTGAATTAACCTCATTTCAAGAAAGTCCATGCTTTCTAAAATTTTGTACTTAACTATCTTTCTAGATTGTGTCTGTTACTATAAGTGAAAAACAATATAAAATCAAACACGGCTAATTCTAATTCTATTTTAGGTATCCAAACTGTTTTTTCTAAGTATTTTACTTGATTGCTTATTGCCTGTGTTCCCCACCTAACACATATATTTCATAAGGGAATGATTTTTTGTAGGTTTCTTTGCCTCTGTATTTGTAAGTTTTATGTAACTAAACAGTGGGCAAAGGAAACAGTCTTCAGCTGTACAATTTCGGTAGGAGCTGGTATGTGATTTGAATAGGGGCTCTCCTAGTTTCTTGATATCAGATGAAGTTGGTCTTTATTTTCCTATAGGTCTAGATTAGTTGGGATTAAAATATTTCAGTTTTGCTCCTAAAAACAATGTCAAATCAAGGTCTACCCAATTGTGCTCTAAAAGGGCAAAAACTCATATAGGGGCAAAGACCTAATCTTTCAGTCATTCAAATAAGAAACTTTTACCTAAATCCTGCTATGTACCAGGTTATGATCCAAGAGCTGGAAATACATCAGTGGACAAAACAGAAAATTATACCTGCCTTCATGGAGCTTACATACTACCAGGAGAAGCAGAGAAAACCAAATACTTGATAGGATGTTAGGCATTTGTAAATGCTGTAAAAATACTAGAGCAGAGAAGAGATACACTAGGTAGAGATAAACAGGTGGGAGTGAGAGAAGCTGCTCCTTTTAAGATAAGGTTATCAGAGAAAGCCTCTCTGAGGAGGAGATAATGAGTGGTGATAATAGCAAGCATGATTTAGTTATCTGTTGCTGCATAAAGAAATAATCTCATGCCTTAAAACATTAATCTAATTATTTTTTAAAAGATTTATTTATTTAATTATACAAGCACAGGGTACAGTCAGAAGCGAGGCACCAGAGCCAGAGCAGGGAACAGTACAGGCAGACTGAGGAAGTACACTGCTGAGGGGAGCAGCGGGCGGCAGGAGAGGTCTGCGCGCCATGTGGGACTCTCGTCCGGCGGCCAGGGATCGAAACGGCGCTGCAGACGCTGCTGGCAGGTTCGCAACCCAGAGCTCAACTGCTGCACCACCGGGAAGGCCCAACATTAATCTAATTATTATTCCTCACAGTTCTGAAGGTTGACTGGGCTCAGCAGGGCACTTTTTGCTTGAGGTCATTCAGATGGCTGTATCAGAGAGTGGCTGTGGCTGTAGTCCCTGGAAGGTCCAACTGGCTGGGTATCCAGGACAGTGGTAGGGACATCTGGAAGGTTGGATTTAGCAGGTACAGATGACAGGTGTGCCTATGTGTGGCCTCACCAGCACAGCAGCCTCAGGGCATTTGGACTTCTTTCATTGTGTATCTCAAGACTCCAAGAGTGAGTGCTCCAAGAGAGAAGTGGGCCCTGCCATTTTCTTAACGCACGGGACCCAAAGTAGGAATAGTGTCAACTTGTGTCATATTCTATTGGTTAAAGCAGTGACATTGCCTTTCCAGATTCACGGGGGAGGGGCATTGAGCCCACCTCTCATTCTCCAGGGTAGGAGTGTCAAAGAATATATGTCCATCTTTAATCTGCCTGAATATACAGAAGCCATGGGTAGTAATAAACTTAGCATGCTAGAAGCTAGAGTAGCTAGACCAGAGTGAGCTAGGTCCGGATGTGGGTAAGGAGAGTCACGTATATAGTGAAGATTCAATTTTATTCATTCTCTTTCTAACTTATTTTTAACATTTTTTTCTACCAAGATTCTACACTCAAGGAACCTTAGCTCAAGCATGGACACACAGACAAGTTGCCAACAGTGATCTAGGAGAAATGCCTGGAACCAATAAGAGAGAAATATGAGGTCCTTAAAACAGCAGTGGTACAGCTCTTCTGGTCTCAGAGTGTTAGCAGCTTAAAAACAGCCTCTTGTTTTCAGATGAAGTCTCATCCTTTCTAATTCAAAATATCAATGTCATTAGGTATCATAACTGCTAAAACATCCACTCTACATAGGTCATCCTTAAATATGAAGATTTATCTTCTCTTTTATGCCTAAGCATGAAACTGCACACAAAGCAAGGCTTCCTCTAACCTTATTACGTTTATGCTTTGCAAAGGGAAAATGAAGTGAAGCTGAGATACATGTATGGCTGTCTACTCTCACGTCTATCTTGTATGCCACAGAGTCCCTGCTGTCTCACTAGAATGAACAGCTTTAATACTTTTAAAAATTCCTAGATTAAGAATGAAATGAGATGTTTCAATGTCTTCCAACAGTCCTTGATGTAACCAAAGGACAGTTCACGTCAGTGGTCTCTATGGGTTCCCAATACCACTAGAACATCAGGTAGGTCTCAGAAGGTTAAATGGGGTTAAAAAAATCTCTGGAGGGGGCCTCCCTGGTGGTGCAAGTGGTTAAGCGTCAGCACTATGAAGCTATCTGCAGCCTCTGCAGCATGAGTTCGACTCCCAGCCAGGGAGGTGACCCACATGGTGCAGCAGACATTTCCTGCCTCGCCCACTGCTCCCCTCAGCAGTGTATTTCAGTCAATCTGCCTGTTCTGTTTCCCACTCTGTCTCTGGTGAATCCTCTCACCCCCTGTACCTCTGGCCTTACCCCAGTTCTTATATACATAAATAAATAAATCCTTTTAAAAAAATCTCTGAGGAGCATAAGATAGGAAAAGGTAGCATTAGGGAGTGAAACCCTGGGAAGAAAAATGAGGAAGGTTGAGAACACACACCCACAGTTCAGCTGTCAATACCCTCACCCTTTTCCTATCTTTCTTGAGACGTCACCCATTCTTTTCTTTTTTTGAAGATTTATATATTTATGCATACAAAAGCTGGGGTACAGGCCAAAGGTGTGGTGGGTGAGAGGATTCACTAGAGACAGAGTGGGGAACAGAATAGGCAGATTGACTGAAGTACACTGCTGAGGGGAGCAGAGGGTGAGTCAGGAGAGGTCAGCTGTGCCATGTGGGTTGCTCCCTGGCTGGTGGGGAATCAAACTTGTGCTGCAGAGGCTGCTGATTGCTTCATAGCTTGCGTCTTAACCCTTGCACCACCAGGGTAGGCCCCAAGATGTCACCCATTCTTAACCCATGTAGGTGAGCACATCAGTTTAGCAGGCCAGTACATGAACTCTGGAGAGAGATTGATCAATGTTGGGTTTCCCAAGTTATCACTTACCAACTGGGGAATTTGGGGACAAATTACCCAGATGCTTTATGCTTAAGTGGCTTCATTTGTAAATAAGGGATAATAACAACCTTCTGGCTTTGTGGCTACTAAGTGAAAGAATGCATAGCAAATGTTTAGAATGGTACTTGGCATATACTGAAATTCAAAAAGTGTTGGTTATTGTTGTTATTGTTCTATTAAATTTTGAACTGAATTTGCAAAAGACACAATGCCATGTACGTTTCTTTCAATATGAGACTCTAAATTTTAAGTGATTATGAATGGTGGGTCATTTTGTTGGCTTGCACATGACTAGATACTGTCTGTAGCTGCTGCCCTTGACATTTGCGAACTTAAGATAGGGGAAACAGTAAATGTCAGCAGTAAAAGGTTCGAGGTCATTCTGCAGCTCTTTTGCTCAGAATTTTGCATGGAGCATATGTCCTGAAAGAGGAAATTTGACAATAGACAAGTATAGCACTTGGGGCCAGTTCTATGATTTCTTCTGAATTAGACATAGTCAGGGACAGCTTAACTATTAAAATAATAATGCTATACAAAAAGTAATTATGCTCTCCGTAAAGTTTTCCCTTAAGTTTTTCAGCAAAGTGCTTCAAGATTTGGGAAGTAAGGGTTTCAAAGCATTCTCTACAGCACCATCTCAGGCTACCTTGAGCTCATGAAAAATCTCTGGGACATGGCGTCTTCCTGTATACCTAGGACAGTTCCCTACAAGAGATTCAAAGTTGGTTTCTCCTTAGCAAACCACAGGGATATAAGGAATACCACACAGCTTACTTCCAAGTTCTTTGTCTTGTCAGACATTTGAAGTTGCCAGAATAAGTGACGTTGATCTGTGCCACAATTTAGGATTTCTGTTGTAAGCACTTAGGCATGCATTTTTACAGAAATATTTGCAAAAATACATAGAATCTGCTAACCATTGAGGCCTTTAGGCCTTTATTGTCCAGTACAAGACAGCACTCACTACATGTGGCTACTCCAAGCTGAGATATGCTATAAGTATAAAATACATACCAACTTTCAAAAGCTTAATACAAAAGGAGAATGTGTACTATCTTATTAATAAGGTTTTTTATTGAGTACATGTTGAAATGAAATAAAATGTATCATTGAAATTAGTGTCACTAGTTTCTTTTTTTGTTTTCAATATGATTACTAGAAAATTTTAAGGGATCTGGGTGGCACATGTTCTATTTCTGTGTTAAACAGTGCTGTGCTGTCTGAAGATATTTTAACAAGTATATCTAGATATCATGTATATGTCAAAGGGGAGAAATTAATCTATTTTGATTCTTGGAACTTTGGTTATTTAGGAATTAGTAAATTCTGATACACTTACTGTCTCTGGACAACTCTACATAATCACCACTGCTGCCACTTAACAAGCTAGTGGAAAGGGTCTTCAAGGGCCCTAATAATAACTACTGCCCCATGTTAGTATCTAAAGAAATCAGAGAGAACTGAAGGACACTTGGAAAGTAACACAAGCAGAAAAGGAGATTTTAAATTTCTCTTTTCCGATAGCTGTTTATTCTCTTTGCATATGTGAGTTTAGTTGCAGCCAAATGCTGATGTTCCAGCTTACTAATAATTTGAGAAACAAATAAAGAAGAGATGTAAAAGGAGGGAGAAGATCATGTTCAGTGTATATGGAGTCTATGCAAATATTTTCAGGGGAAGTCTATTGATCTGGTTCTCTTTTGAAAAAAAAATTATAAAGCTTCATTCTACAAGGGGTCTTACCATTTAAATTCTTACTTGGTACTAAGACTCCCCAGAGTCTGTAAGAAAAGTTTATTTTTAAAGGAAAGTAAACAGACCCTAGCCTTCCTATCAAAATGTTCTTTGCATCTTCAGTGTATGATAGCAGGCTTGTCACTGAGAAAGGTGTTCATCGGTGCCTCTTCTTAGCCTTTCTTTTTAAAAGCTTAAAGCACAAAGGACAGGTACAAATATCTTTCTTTTGTATGTGGAAAAATCAATGGACAAAAGTATAAATAACATGGCCAAGTTTGCACAAACTGTCAACGATGAAGAGAGAGTATGTGTGTAGGTGTCAGACCTGGGGAACATTCTGCAGTCCAGTAATACCAGGATGAGAGTCTTTGAGGTTCTGCATTCAAACAGCTGCTTTGGGATCTAGACTGTCTAAACTCAAAGGGTCGGACTTCAGTCACTAAGCCTGGCTGGAAGCAGTTTGGATGTTGTTAATAGATGTGTAACCCGGGTGACTGCTGCTTAGGCAAGTGAGAATCACAGAGATCTGCTGGAAACTCTGGACTGAACCCCTTCTCATAGTCCATGAACCCTGAAAAATGGAGTCTGGCTAATTGCATTTTTTAAGTTAAAAACAAAAGGAACTCTCTATAAAATGTTTCAGAAGTATCAAAAAGTACAGAGAAGAAGGCAACAAATTACCTCAAATCACACCATTCCTATTAGAATAAATAGCTATGCTATGTGGTGTATGGTTTTCTAGACCGTTTTGCAAATAACTACAAGATAGAAAGATGGATACATAGATGGATGGACAAATGAATGCATGGATGGATGGATGAAAAGTTGACAAGGATGGATAAATGAACAAGTGGATGATTGAGAGAGGAATGAAAGAAACAAGAAAGAAAGGAAAGGAGGGAGGGAGGAAGGGGGAGGAAAAAGGATTGAAGGAGGAAAGAGTAAAGAAAGAAATACAAATGTCTGTGAATTAAATCGCAATGTACGTGCTATTGTTCATGACATAAATATAGGAAGTGCTAAACTTCAAATAAATGTTGTATGACCCCTAGAGCTATTAGTTTCTGAAAAAGTCCTGTAGCATAAAATCAAGAGATCATAAAAATCATTGAGATTTGAATCTTTGTTTTTTTATTAGTTACAGGTTTAATTTTGGCAGAGATTGATTCCATACAATGAAGGAAGATTTCAGTATCATTTGCCCTTCTTCTTCCTTTCTCACCTTCTCCAAATTTTGATTTTTGTAGATTACATCATTTTTTTAAGATAAAAGGATTTAAAAATACATTCTCTAGTACCTGCTATACTGCTATTATAATTCTTCTAATTCTTTATATTGAGATATTTTTGTATTTGATATTTAACATTCATTTCACCAAAGCTTAGACATTCTTTAGTTATTTATTTTGAATCAGCATTTAATGATTTGAAGTACAGTGCTGCTATGACAAAATTTAAATTATATGTCACTGGCTTAGTGGACAGGATGCAGGTGGCCAGAAAAGAGATGTCACAAGATTGAAAGGTAGAAAAAGTGGCAGAGCATTGGCAAAACTCTTGGAAAAATAATTTGAGAGGCAGACCAAATACTAACTGTAAAACTGTAGGAGAAACTTTTGGGGTATTACCATTGTTGGTTTTTACTTGTAATTCATATGCTTTTAGCAATGGTTGAGTTGTGGGAATTGAACAGGCAGGATTAAAACCTTCAGTTTTTCTTGCATCAATTCTCAAATTTTCTGATCTAGAGCATTGTCTTTTCCTGCTTTAATTATAGGAGAAGAATTTTTCCTTCGTTTTATCTTATATAGTCATTTTTCCTATTTTCTTCTTGTTCATTTCCTTTCATATTGATCTCAAAAATTCCACACCATCGCAAATCTGTACCCAAAATAATTGAATTTATGTAGCCCAATGCCTTGCATAGTAGCAAAATATATTAGATGTGCAATAAATCTTGGGTGATTTGAATAGAGTGTAGATACTTATTAATAACTGGCAAAATAGCGATTATATTTCAGTGTTCTTACTACAGAATGTTATATATCTCTTTAAAAGGATATCTACAAAGAAATTTTAATGATGTTGTAAAATAGTTGTGAAAAATCGTAAGTGAAAAAAGCAGACCTAAAAACTTTTGTCATGTGAAAATATAAACATCAGAAAAGATCAACACCTTGATTACATCAAATTGAAAAGCTTCTATAAAGCAAAAGACACATTAACCAAAACAGACACTCCACTGACTGGGGAAAAAATCTTTGCACTCCATACAACTGATAAGGGACTGACTGATCACAAAAATATACAAAAAACTCACACAACTCAACAAAAACAATCCAGTCAAGAAATGGGCAGAAGAACTTAAAAGACATTTCGCCAAAGAGGAAATGCAAATGGCCAACAGGCATATGAAAAAATGTTCAATGTCCCTTATCATCAGGGAAATGGAAATCAAAACCACACTGAGATACCACCTTACACCTGTAAGAATGGCACATATCAAACAAAAAAACAACAACAAAAAATAACTAGCAACAACAAATGTTGGCGAGGATGCGGTGAAAAAGGAACTCTCCTACATTGCTGGTGGGAGTGCAAACTGGTCCAACCACTATGGAAAGCTGTCTGGAGATTCCTCAGTCTACTAAAAATGGAGCTACCATATGACCCAGCAATCCCACTCCTAGGGATCTACCCAAAGGACACAAAAACAGTCATTCAAAAGAACACCTGTACCCCTATGTTTATTGCAGCACTGTTTACAATAGGTAAAACCTGGAAACAACCCAAATGCCCAAAAATAGATGACTGGATCAGGAAGATGTGGCATATATACACAATGGAATATTATTCAGCAATTTAAAAAGATAAACTCATGCCATTCGCAGCAACGTGGATGGAGCTAGAAGGAATTATGCTCAGTGAGATAAGTCAGAAGGAAAAGGAAAAATATCGGATGGTTTCACTTATAGCAGGAATATAGGGGAACCAAATAAGACAGCAGTGTAAAAAAATAATAAAAGTACAAAACACAACAAAATAAAAACAGGCAATTATAAACCAGAGACATACTGCAGGGGAGGAGGAGGAGAGGGATCAGAGGGAGGGAGGGAGGAGCACAGGGGACTGAGGTGATGGTGCACGGGTGCACTGGTGAAGGAAACTCTATGGGGACTACACCTGAGGGGGTGGGGGAAGCAAATATTGTTTAAAAATGAACAATAATGTAAAAAAAATTAAAAAATCTGAAAAAATATAAACATCAGAAATGAAGAATATTAACAAAATTTGTGTTTGTGTGTGTGTGTAATCTTGAAGTAACAGGAGTAATTCAAGTAACAGAACACTAATCATCCTACTTCCAAAAAGGTTATTACGAAGTAATCAGGAAAGTGAGGATGCAGGTCTTAGGAAGGAGCCAGCGAAATGGAACATTTTAAGGATAGGATGATCTTGAAATGGATTTTTCCAAGATGTGAAAGTTCAACTTTGGCAGGAAGGAAGCCAGGCAAGCCAGGTGCTAGGGCTCAGGAGGAAATGACAGAAATCCTCCCTTGTGAGGGCCAGTGAGCGCTTTGTGGTGTATCCTTGGCAACCGAAGACCTCAGTTCATGCTCTAATCCCATGCTTTCCTGTCATATGCAATTACCATCCTTAGCTTTTATGTTCTCCATTTAATGGAGATAAAACTTCTAGGTCACAGCTAAATACTTTCCGTTTATTTGGGCCTCACAAATGTCTAAACTCACAAACATGAGCCCCAAATAAGATACAGGAATACTTTATTTATTGTGCTTCACAGATTCTGCATTTTTTACAAGGTCTCCTACAAGCAAAAGGATGACGATTCATTGAAGATTCAGAAGATGGTTAACATTTTTCAGCAATAAAGTGTTTTTAATTAAGGGAAGTACACTTTTTAGACATATTGCTACTGCATACTTAATAGACTATAGTCTAGTATATACATAACTTTTATATGTATTAGGAAACAAAATCCTGTGACTTGCTTTATTGTGATACTTGTTAAACTGCAATGGTCTGGAATTGAATTCACAACATCTCTGAGGTGTTCCTATATCAGATATGAACGCACTTGGTATGTTCCAGATGTTCATATCAGAGTGATATCACCACTGTTATTATTTGCTGGTCACAGCACAGGCCAAGAGAAAAACTTTGACTATGTGGTTAAACTCAGAATCCACATCTATGCCTTCCTGCAGGCTGTTGCTGAGGGGAGCAAGGTAGCCTAACACATCTTAGGCCCTCTTGAACTTCCTCTCAATGCATACTTCCTTTACCCAGATGTGTGTGTATGTGCATGTGTGTTCAGAGAGAATATGTTGACTGACTTTTTCGTATTTTAAGTTCCAGATGGAAACGTTGCAGTAGAATAAATTCATTTTATATCCCAAGCTGTTATTCCAAATACAGCCACTGAAGGTACAATTTTCAGCAAATTATTACAGCATGAAGGTCTGTTCATATTCTCTAAAGAGGACAAATGTGTGTTTGGGTTTCCAGAATAACTTAACATAAGCTTCAGAATGATCATCAGGCTAATGAGTTTCACTTGCTGAAGAGGACATTCTTATTCTCCACATTTTTTCCTTGGGAAAAAGCCTTCTTTCCAACAAATAAGAAATAAAATATGGGAGAAAAGAAGGTTCTTGAAGCCCATCTCAGCTAGGGCAGACTCCAGGAGCCAGTGAGCTCTGTGTGGCATGTGTGGATCTGTGCGAAACAGGCAGCTGTTCCTGGGTGAAATACAAGAGTTTGCCTAACCTGTTCCTGGAGACTTCTGTCATCATGAGAGAGGCAAGTGCACCCCTGCACTTTGATCCAGGCTTCCCCTAGATTAATAGGATTGGGGGCAGGGTCATGGAGAAGTGGGGACAGTAAGAGCCCAGAGAAGACCAGGCACTCTGCACTGCTGATTTCTGGGAGATGCTGAGGTCCTGCACAACAGGACAATTTCCATTTGCCAAATGCAATTATGATTTCAATATTTTATTTCACAATATTTCAACTCTAATTCTGCTGCCGTTCCTCAATACCAAGATACAGTTTAGCAACTGCAATCGCCTCATACCAATTCAATGAACAGGTCTTACAGACAGAACACTGCTCTCTGCCTTTATGAACTGTTTTCTCAATAGGATTTCAGAGTTTTCAACAAATTGAGGGATTATGCCAAATACTGCCTCCTCATGAGACTGTCTGAGCAACAACAAATGTAGCAGCAACAATAGGCAATATATTTGAGAGATGCCTCTTCAAGCATCTCTTGAGGTTGGGCACATGCAACACCAAAGGGACTTTGACAATCAGCTTGGTTTCTGCCCACATAGAAGCAGACTAAGACCAGAAAGTCATTTTTCTTAGTTTCTCCAGATAACTGAAGTTTGGCAGTGATTATCAGTGTGAAATTTGACTCTTAATTTTAAGTCACGCTGTATCATTACATGTATCAAACTCTTAACTGTTCAGCCTTTGGGCCTAAAGAATTTTCAAGTGTACTTTGACTAGATATTAGGACCAATTGCAGACTGATACAAGGATCTGAGACAGAGAATCTTTATTTGCTGATAGTTCAAATTGTACCAACCTTCAGAATTTTCTCCAACATCTTCAAAGAAGCCAAAAGAATGAACAAACAAGAAACAACAAGCTAACCAGACACATGGATGCACTCAATGGGAGAGAAAGAGATGTAAGTCAGAATATACACTAAGTTTTCTTAAGAAGTTTTTTTGGTTGCTTTCTTTTTAATTATGAGATATTCTCCAAAAGGGGGCAAATTCTACAAGTCATTCCCAAGGCTTCTAAACAGATGTCTTCTAAACTGTACTAGCAGAAATTAGCATGACTGTAAAACAAACAATTATTGTTAAGCATCAACAGCCACATTACTAATTGTAGAAGAAAAGACTTTCTGAATTATATAGATTTCAGCTGAAGTGAGGGCTGTTCCCACTGATAATTAAATCCCAATATAGCTTTGGATTCACATATTTTATTCAAGAACAAGGATTTGGGGGCCTCCCCAGCAGCGCAGGGTTCGATCCCCGGCGCTCCAGGGAGCTACCCATATGGTGCAGCAGACCTCTCCTGCCTCGCCTGCTGCTCCCCTCAGCAGGGTATTTCGGTTGGTCTGCCTGTTCGGGTCCCCGCTCTATCTCTGGTGAATCCTCTCACCCCCACACCTCTGGCGTGTACCCCAGTTCTTGTATGCATAAAAAATAAATCTTAGAAAAAAAAAAGGATTTGGAAAACCACATTTTAACAACATAAAACAAATCTACATAGCACTAAAAATGACTGCCACTCGGAAGACAGGCATTTCTCAGAGAGCAGAGGGCAGACAGTCATGGAGCTTGCCCATCACAACATACCAGGGATTTATGGGTGCCTATTATGAAGCCATCATGTATACACCCCATCTAGGCAGACCATTTCTTCTACAACACTAGGGAGGTGGTGATACTGGGAGCCACTGTTTCTAGAGAAAGACAGTCTTCCTTTGTGAAGCTACCCCAAAAACAAAGAGAAACCCCACCAACTGGGAGAACATTTTTGCACCCAACACTAATGATAAAGGACTGATCACAAAAATCTGCAAAGAGCTGATGAGACTCAGCAACAACAAAGAAAATAATCCAGTCAAAAAATGGGCAGAAGAGCTAAAAAGAAACTTCTCTGAAGAGGAATTGCAAATGGCCAACAGGCATATGAAAAAATGTTCAACATCACTTGTAATCAGGGAAATGCAAATCAAAACTACCATGAGATACCATCTCACACCAGTGAGAATGGCACATATTAAAAAAACTAGCAACAACAAATGTTGGCGAGGATGTGGAGAAAAAGGAACTCTTGTGCACTGTTGGTGGGAGTGCAAACTGGTCCAACCACTATGGAGAGCTGTGTGGAGATTTCTGGACCTACTAAACATAGAGCTTCCATATGATCCAGCAATTCCACTCCTAGGTATTTACCCAAAGGACACAGAAACATCAATTCCAAAGAGCACCTGCACTCCTATGTTTATAGCAGCACTGTTTACAATAGCTAAGCTTTGGAAACAACCCAAATGCCCAAAAATAGATGACTGGATCAAGAAGATGTGGTCCATATATACCATGGAATATTACTCAGCATTCAAAAAAGATAAACACATACAATTTGCAGCAACATGGATGGCACTGGAAGGGATCATGCTTAGCGAAATAAGCCAAAAAGAAAAAGAAAAATACCGGATGGTCTCACTCATAGCAGGAATCTAGAAAACTTAAATAAGGGACCAGGAAAATGAATAACTATAAGAAAGTGAAAATCAAAATCAACAAAAAACTACGAACCAGAGACACTTTTAAGGGGGCGGGGGTGGGAGGGGAGAGATTGGGGTCAGAATGGGGGGGCTGCAATTGTATGGGGAATATAAAAATAAAATTTATTATTAAAATAAAAAAAAAAGAAATCTTTCTCATATTTGTTATCATGTAGTTCTTCATCGTTTATGACTATTAGGAAGTCAGATTAGCACCTCTGTCAAGATTGCAAAAACCTTTGCTTCCCAGCCTCACTGGTGTTTCAGTTGTCTTACTGATGAGAATTAGAGACTAAGTTGCAGCAAACATACATATATGCATACATATTTGTAGACAACATTTTTTAAGAGCACTGATATTTCTCATTTCCTCCAGCAGAGGTCAGAAAATAGCAATCCAGGAATATAAAAACATAAACCAAGAGAATATTTTACAGGGATTTTCTCTACATAGGATCATGAAAGGGCTCTTAAATTGTTTTTCTTTACCAATATTTTCCTATTGTATATTTACAATAAACATGGCACAATTATTATTTTTGTAATAATTAAAAGCAATCATTTATTTTAAATTTTATAAAGAACACTGTTGGCATAGGTATTTATCTTCTATAAATCAGGAATGCTGCTTGATTTTCCTAGCTTCACAGATTACTTGAAATAGTCTAAGAGCAGAACACGTGGCCAACACGGTGAAAAATTATTTAAGTGTAATAACGTTTCCACAATTGATGACTGAACAATCGTTTTCTTTTTTTTTTTTTTTTTTTTTTTATAAATTTTATTGTTATATTCCCCATACAATTGCAGCCCCCCATTCTGACCCCAATCCCTCCCCTCCCGCCCCCGCCCCCCTAAAAGTGTCTCTGGTTCATAGTTTTTTGTTGATTTTGATTTTCACTTTCTTATAGTTATTCATTTTCCTGGTCCATTATTTAAGTTTTCTAGATTCCTGCTATGAGTGAGACCATCCGGTATTTTTCTTTTTCTTTTTGGCTTATTTCGCTGAGCATGATCCCTTCCAGCGCCATCCATGTTGCTGCAAATTGCATGTGTTTATCTTTTTTGAATGCTGAGTAATATTCCATGGTATATATGTACCACATCTTCTTGATCCAGTCATCTATTTTTGGGCATTTGGGTTGTTTCCAAAGCTTAGCTATTGTAAACAGTGCTGCTACAATCGTTTTCAAACAAGGAAGTTAATGTCAGTCATAAGATTACCAGAAAAACAAAACGTGCTGGCCATAACCCCTGACTACCAAGAACCCCTGCATACACAAAGACGGAGAAGTGAATATAATCTCTAGTCATCTCCTTTGTCTATAGAAACGAAAGTGAGATCTTAGTGTTTGGGGAGTCAGTCTCTGCAAATTTTATATGTGATGACAAGGAACACAGAAGAAATCGATGAATATGACCTACATTTAAAAGTGAGGAACCCAAAGAAGGATGTTTACTAAAGTGCTGCTGATTGATGATCAACAAATCACACTGTCTCCATGCTACACTTTTATTTCTAATTCAATGTCTTTTTTTTTTCCTGCTAGACATATATAAGGTGAAAAGCCTTATAAAACAAAATCTGAAGGTCAACCAAAACATTTATGTGTAAGTTAAGAAAATCTTTTACCCACGTTTATTCTAAATTAGATAAATGTTTATTTCCTGTTTTATTAAATGATTCATGATGTACAATCTCTTATTTGTCCTTCTTGATATCATCACTCATAAATAATACAAGAGGATCAACACTGTTATGTAAATCAGAACTGACTGCTACTCGTTAATTCTATCTCCTACGTGAGTGATTTCTACCGTGAGGAATATGTGTCTATACCGCTTATATCTTCATATGGAGCTCAGTGAGGGGGAGAGAGGCAAGACTGATACTCAAAACCTCTGCCTGTTCTATGGGACTCCAAGGTGGGGTCCAAAGTGGTGACTCTTTGCATGTCTGTGAACATCTGTGACTTTTTCTATCAAGTGACAATGATGAAGGGAAACTAAAGATCAGGGAGATGCGGAAGTCTGAGACAGTAACATGGCAAAAGATTGGAATCCACAGAGGAGTGTGGCCAGAGAGAAATCCCTAGGGGTGCATTGGTCTAAGGGCTTATTAGAATTAGAATGTCCAACATTCAATTCTAAGCTGTTGGTGTTTCAACAATTAACCCTTCACCTCCCAACCAATATCCAACCCCCCCGGCCACCACCACTACCACCAAACCGTCAGTGCTCAAAGCATCAGAGTTCTGCACCACACAAATGTTTGTGGGATAGTGTGTGACAAACAGTTGTGTTTGTACCCAGGCTGGCAGGAGTAAAGGGAAGGACAGTCACAGGACCAGGACAGGAAATGTGAATGACTTTAAGTGTTAAATGATCATAGAAATGGAGACCCAGTAAACTCACAGAAATCTTGGTGTGATCAGTGTAACTTTCAGACAAAAGATGAGATATGTGACTTGAGCTATTTTTATGTAAATCTCTAGAGAAAAGTAATTTAACTGATATATAAACACACACATATATTTACATATGTATTTAGTCAATAATAAGATTTCAATACTGCAATACACATATTACCAATACTTTTTATAATGTGCTATCCAGAGCAACATTTGTAAAACTGTAGACAGGTTTTTATATCACACTAAAGAGCACCAGGTATTTATTTATTATTAATTTTTAATTTTTTTAAAGATTTATTTATTTATACAAGAGCTAGGGTACAGGACAGAGGCGGGAGGGTGAGAGAATTCACCAGAGACAGAGCTGGGAATGGAACAGGCAGACAACCGAAAACACTGCTGAGGGGAGCAGCAGGCGAGGCAGGAGAGGTCTGCCACGCCATGTGGGTATCTCCTTGGCTGATCGGGAGTCGAATCCACGCTGCACGGGCTGCAGACAGCTTCACAACGCTGAGCTCAACCCACTGCACCACCGGGGAGGCCCAAGTCCCAGGTATTTAAATAGAAGTATTTCATTAATCATATACATTTTTTCTCTATGGCTTTTGTTAAACTTCTTACCCTATGGGCAACATTGCTTTGTCAATAAATTTCCCAAATAGGTTTAGAATTCTCACTTAATTCCTCCTTGCTAACCATGAAAAAATTGTCAGAGTGGCTGAAATACATTTATAAAGCACATATGTATCATTCTGCTATACAAAAGATTCTGAGAGAGTGATCTAGAATATTTACATGGAAATACGTATAAAATTACCTGCAAATCCTTGAAAGGCTGGCCCAGGCTTACCTTTACATGGTGGATCAGACGTTCTACTTCATTCACTTTGTAGGTCTCCAGTCCTAGATCCTTGGCTAATCTTAAAATACGATTCTGGGTTGGCCCAATATAGGATCCTCCAAGGTCCACATATTTAACCTTTTGGTTCTGTTTTCCCATGGAAAAATAAAGATAAGTATTTGTGAAAATGTTATTCCTAAGTTAAAAGAGGACATTACTGAAATAAGCAAATTGGCATTTCACAGGGTATAGAAGCACCTAGAGGTATATATCATGGAAAACTGGATTCTGTTCTCAAATCTTTTTCATCCATGTGACATAGCAATTATTAAATCATTCTCTAATTTAAAGCAAAATTAATTGAACACTGAATAAGCAAGAGACTTGTGAACTCCATCATTCACAATATACCACAACATGGTTTGTTTTTTAGTGCCTTTAATTTGTAAGCTATGAACCATTGATAAATTTCTCTTAATAATTCAGGTTAACTGTGATGCACCCTGATACTAGAAGGTAAGCAAGAAAGGAAATGATCACTTCCCTTATATGGTTTGCTAATATAAATACAGACATTTGAAAAACAACATCAGGGAAAATTTGGTTATAATTTGAACCTTTGAAATTGCTTTTATGTTCAGTAGCAAATTTTCTCTATGGTTTGAATCAACTTCACTTGCAGTCACTAAGGAACAACTTTTGACCAAAAAGTGAGTAGGAAAGCTCTCTGCGTCTGAACATGTTTAAGCATAACTGGGTACTTATCACTCAGGGACACGAAAGGTCTCCCCCTTTCCTTTCTTTCTTTTTTTTTTTTTTGGCTTGTTTATTTATTGTCCAGCCCCTCCACTTACCCTCCTACCCCTCGAAAAAGAATGTAACTTTTACAAGGGCAGTGATTTTGTTTTATTCATTTTAAATAGGTATATTCCAAACACTTATTTTTGGTGCAATAAATTAATGGGCAGCTGCTAAGTGTCATAAAATGGAAAGAGAAAAGAGACAGAAGAAAGTTGAAAAGGAAGCAAATTGAAAGATAGGTAATGGAGAATGTTTCAGAGTAATTTTTCCTTTCTTGAAAAGATTCAAATGAAATTCAAGACTTTCAGAAAAAAAAATTCAATTTCAGTCCCACTTTCTCCCCTACATCTTTAATGTCTTACCCTAACGGTGTAAGTCCTGCCTCCCACACGGTCGCGGGCTTCCAGAACAACCACACTCAGGCCAGACTCATGCAGAAGTTTGGCTGCTGCCATACCTGGGAGAGAACACAATGAGAATTCAGAATCTAACATTCTCCAGGGACCCGAGATAAGCTCCTCAGGCTAACACTCAGCGAGGAAAGCCACACACATGGCTCACGGTTACATTTGGCTTACAGGTGGCCAGTGTTTCTCAGTGGAGGCCCAAATTCCAAGTTTGGCGAATCAAAAGCTATTTCTAGAATGAACAAAAAGGACTTCATTTTTGGTAAATGTCTCAAATCTTAAAAACATCTGTGGTTACTATATAAAAATGTCTATCTTTTGGGACTAAATTATATGATTGTATAACAGCACAAATAAAAACACAAGCTCACACTACAAAGAAATATATACCCCCAGCAAGAACAGGAACAAGCAGTTTAGCCACTGACTTCACTCTCAAGGAAATCAGAAAAAATAGTTAATTTGGAAGGGTGGGGAGACTGAACTCTCAAAGCATGTGAGAGGAACTAGATTTACTGCTAAAATCAGACTTTTGGAGGTTGATGTAAAGCTTCAAAACCAAGAACATTGAATTTGAACTCCTTAGGCATCCTAATTGCCCATGTGATCCATTGATATAAACGAAATGACTCCATTCACTCATTCATCCATTTATCATTAATGCAGTCAAAAATAATAAATATCTACTATATTCTCACCATCATGAATACAGCTTTAAAAAACCAGTTTTACACTAATTCAAGAGGAAACTTGCACTCCCATATTCACTGCAGTACTTTTTACAACAGCCAAGCTATGGAAAAAACCTAAATGCCCAAAAACAGACGAGTGGGTCAAGAAGTTGTGGTATAAAATGATGTAAAAATATATAAATAAATTTCAAAAAAGATGTGGTATATATATATATATATATATATATATATATATATATAATGGAATACTACTCAGTGATCAAAAAAGACAAACACGCCATTTGTGGCAACATGGATGGAGCTGGAAGGGAATATGCAAAACAAAATAAGTCAGAAGGAGAAAGAGAAATACTAGATGGTGTCACTAATATGTGGAATATAGAGAAATCAAATAATGGGTGAGATAAAGTTAAACTTAAAAACTCACCCTTGAAAGCTGACTACAGAACGGAGCTACCCAGGGCTGGGGGTGGGGGTAAGAAGAGAGGGGGAAAGGAAGGGGAGGGGAGAAAACAAAGTGGGGAGGGAGCGAGCACAATGGACTGTGATGGAGGACTATGGGTGCTTTGGTGGTAGACGCACTATGGTAAAACCACCTCAAGGAGGGGATCCTATACTTCCAAAATACAAATGGCGATATAAACCAAGATTACCTCAATAAAATAATTTAAATAAAAGAAATGACAAAATTAAAAATCAGTTTTATTGTGATATACTTACATTTAATTAACTTTACTTGGTGAGTTTAGTAAGTTTCGACAAAGAAGAAGCTCATTGTAGAGTTCATATGTGTAGTCTTGGGTATATGCACATCCTGGATAAAGTTTTTGACCTCAAGGCCTTAAACTAGCCTCTTTAAAACCACTCATACAGTATTTAGTAAGAGTTGATTCAGATAACAGAACTCTGGAGCTGTCACCACGATGAACTGAATTTGCTCAGTTCCAGTTACCTTATTCATTCTATAGAAGACCAAGGAAATGCTAAGGTAAGACACGGTACCTGACAGATATATAAAACAGCTTCTATCTTCTTAGCTTCTATCTTTCCAAAGTAACAGTTCTGGGACCTTTAGACCCTACTAGTGCAAATAATAAGACTCCAGTGGAAATATCTCATGCTACAGTGTTCACCACACTTGAGATGCTATTCGCAGTGCTTTAATTATTCAATGATTTCTCATGACAGCCGAATGAGATAAGACATCATTGATATCCTTATCTTACAGCTGAGGAAACTGAAGCACAAAAAGGTGTCCAAGGTCACATAAAGAGCCAGTGGGTGGTTTTGCTCCAACGACTGTATTGGTAACCTCTGAGCCCACTGCTGTATGCAGGGCCTCGTAACCATCCTCTTCACAGATTGCATCTCTTGATTTTGCCACTGGGAAAAATTACGTCTCAAAAGATATTTTTCACTTTATTTGGATCAACGTGTTTTAAATACACCTTTGTATCTTGTGGTTGATAAGAATCCGTGGAACATAAAATATGAACCCACATAGAAACCATAATAAAAAGCCAAGGTTTCATTCAACATCCGTTGGTTATCCAACAAGAGGAAACTCAATTTTTTTTTAAAGAGTCTGACTTGACATTTCATTATTTGAATTAATCCATCTTCTCGTTTTTCTCCTTGGGGGGAAGACAGGGCTTCCTGTTGTGGTGGGGGAAGGGCCCCCCAATCCACAGGCCCAACAACATGCAGGAACATCACACAAACTGAATTGAGGAACACATGGCTTGCATTTCTAATTCTAGTTTCCTAATTTTCTTTTTTACCTCCATAAGAAAGAGAGAACATTTCTATGTAGATTCAAAATTGCAGACAATTCAGTCATTTTTCTTATCAGGCATGAGTTCAACAAATAAAATATGACACAATATGCAGCCATAGTAACAGCTGTTATCAGAGAATTCAGACAGACCTACTGAGCCTGCTGAGGCTTAAACAAAAGCTTCAGAACGAAATACAACATCACTGCTATACACCAGCATTTTATATTCCATAAAAGGTACTGTCTTTGAGAAGTACAGTTACCTAGTAGTATCTGATGTTAAACATAATCAGTTATATAAACAATTCAGAGTCTTAGCAAATCACTGAAAGAGTTCTCTATGCTCGTGTGCCTTTAAAAGTCATAAACAGAAAAAGAAAAAAGTGTCTTTAAATAGGGCAATACAGAGCATATTGTTGAAAATACTAATGTTCATAGGCAGTTTTCAAACTGCTTGTTTGACATCACATGACAAAAAACCTGATTTGACCCAAATAATGGTGACTGAGGGATTGCGACTGCAATTTAGAGGGTGGAAGACTTAGTGTATCTACACCTGAAACTGAAGGGATGGAGTGTGCACAGGAGGGGACTAGAATTGTTAAGAAGTAGCTCGAAAGCGATTTCTCCTTGATGATGTGTAAAATGATTAACGATATGTCTGATCGAAGAATAAGCAAATCATTAACTACACAGCGTCTCCCTGGCACACAATGGGATTGTTTTCCAACAGTTCATTTCTGTGTCAGTTGTTTGGAACTTTTAACACATTTTCCCATTGAACTTAATGTATACAGATGCTGATGTATAATGATGCATGCCTGAAATTTCTATAATGTTACACCAATAAAAATATGAAATTAATAACAAAAACATGCGAGATGGTACATTCTCTGGGATGTCTTGGAATTCTGAAATACAATATGACTGGGGGAGGGAATCTAAATCATAAAGCAGCAGAAATACATTTGCCCTAAGAATACTAGCCAATGTATTGGTACTGTTTAAACATTTATGCACTCATTTCCTGACACAATGCAAAAACAGTTAAAAAAAAAGAAAAAAAAAGAAAACACCCACAATTATAACAGCTCATCACAATTATAACAGCCTATCACAAAGCATTGAGCACTTGCTTTGGTCTGTAGGAAGAGTTTGCACACAAAGCTCACCTGATCTTCACTGCAGTGTGGGGAGGTGAGTATTATTAGCCTCATTTTAAAATGAAGAAAATGGAGGCTTAAGACATTCACTGACTCTCTATAGAAAATGAGAGGATCAGAGATCAACCCCCTACCTGACTTAGCCACTGCACTCAGATCAAAAGGGAAAAAATTTAAAATGTAGCAACTCTATACATTGATGGGTGCAAAGCTTCTTAAGATGTTCTCTCCTTCTGATAATAAGAATCTTAACATATCAGTTTTTCTCATAGTGATTTTTTTGCAAACAATTTAGGAACAACCTTATAACCACTTTGTAGTTTTAAAAAGCTAACTAAACTTGAGTATAATATACAGGATCTATAATATTTCACACATGAATTATCATTCAGCACTTTTGGAAGCAGCCCCTCTAGCCCCCGACAAGATCATCTCATTTGATGCCTCCAAGTGGTGCAGATTCCATAGTATTGTGACTCTAAGAGTCTCCCTGGAGTGAATAATCATAGCCTGGCACATCTGCATAATGGTAGATGAATGCCTAATGCCACAAAATTAAAAAAATATTGCATCTCTCTTTCTGAGTAGTTTACTTAGAAAAGATTGCATTAAAGTGATAATTAACTCAATCATTTGTATACCTCAATTTGGATTAGAGAACCAAATTATTTTAAATACCTAGAAATCAGTGGTGCAACCATTATTAGCATAGCATGTTTCCAGTTTTGGTCATGGAAAAAGACCTGAGAGTTAGAATCTGTAGAAACTGGTAAGTACACACTACGGATAGTGAAAAGGGCTGCTTCAAGGTGTCTTAAGAGAACTGGGGAATGAAGATATGAAGGGAAGGGAAAAAATGAAATCATTATCTGCCTCATCCTTTGCTTCATCCATCTGTCTCATGTCCTTCATACCAAAGTCTGATATTTAGCAAAACTTTGTAACTATTTTAAAGTCTTAATTTAACTATCTTAAAAACATTAGGAAACAACATTGCTTCCATAAGGACTTCTTCTTGCCAGTTTAAAGTTACAAAAGTGGCCTCCGTGGTGGCACAAGGGATTGAGTCGCAACCTATGAAGCAATCCACAGCCACTGAAGCACGAGTTCGAACCCTGGGCAAGGAGTTAAACACAGGGCACAACAGACCTCTCCTGACTCGCCCGCTGCTCCCCTCAGCAGTGTATTTCAGTCAGTTTGCCTGTTCTGTTCCCCATTCTGTCTCTGGTGAATCCTCTCACTCCCCACACCTCTGGCCTGTACCCCAGTTCTTGTATGCATAAATAAATAAATCTTTTAAAAATAAAGTTACAAAAAAGAATCTTAACCAAAATTGATGCAAGTTACTGTACCTCAAAGCACCTCTAATCTTATAACCCTGGCAGAGGATATAGGCACAACTCCAGGAAGGAAAAAAGTTTAAAAAAAAGGCAAATAGCCCTTATCACTTCAGTCACTTTTGACAAAGCAATGGCTTTTGAGGAAATTCTAGAAACAGCAAAGTGACCTTCTGATGAAAGAGCTAGAATTCTTTGATATTGTTAAAAAGAATGCTTTTTAGTTATTTAACAAAAATGTATGCCCAAAAAGTTCTGGGATAAGAAGAAAAACATTGCCATTTTGAAATTAAATTCATTAAAGAAAAAATAGTATTTGTGGGTAGAATGCAGATATGAATTGTGGAACTTTTCAACAGAGTAGAGATGCAGGTAAAGCCATCACTTAAAACAGCTAACATTTTGAGCCAGCTTCTCTTCCAAGTGTTTCGCATGTAAGAATTTACTTATACTCCCAACAACTCTATGAAGTGGGCAGAAAATGAAGCACAGAGAGGTCAACTAATGTGCTCTAGGTTACACAGCTAATAAGTGATATATCAGTACTTGAATTCAGGCAATCTGACCCCAGATAATAAGCACAATCAGCAGCCTTCATATCAAGCAGTGAAATACTGAGAGTCTTTCATTGAACATCACCTATGCTATGCAAGAATCAGGGCCGCTGCTAGCCCGTCCCACAGCTCTGTGTAAATTACTAGAAGGTGAACTACCCTGGTAGGTCAATTTCTGACCAGTGTAAATGGCTAGGCTTGCCAAAGGTGGCCTGGATTGCGTTCCCTCTTTCACTGCATCGCCAGATACCCCTGTGCAGGGCACTGCCTGAATAGCTTGTGCCATGGCCTTGAGATTCAGAAAACTTATATACTGAATGATAAGAATTTCAATATAATACTGGAAGTCCTAGCCAGAACAATAAGACAAGAGAAAGACATCCAAGGAATCCAAATAGGAAAAGAAGAAGTCAAACTATCACTATTTGCAGATAATATGATAATATACATAGAGAACCCCAAAAAGTCCACAGAAAAACTAATTCAATTCATCAATCAGTTCAGTAAAGTGGCAGGATACAAAATCAACACGCAAAAGTCAGTAGCCTTCCTATACACAAACAATAAATCTGAAGAAGAAGAAATCAAAAAACCATCCCTTTTTTTATTGAAACAAAAAAAATCATATATTTGGGAATAAATCTAACAAAAGAGGTAAAGGACCTATACAAAGAAAACTATAAAACACTGTTAAAAGAAATAGAAGAAGACACAAAGAAATGGAAAGACATCCCCTGCTCATGGATTGGAAGAATAAACATTATTAAAATGGCCATCCTTCCAAAAGCAATATACAGATTCAATGCTATTCCAATCAAAATTTCAATGTCATTCTTCAAAGAAATAGAGCAATTATTGATGAAATTCATATGGAATCACAAAAAACCCGAATAGCCAAAGCTCTCCTGAAAAAAAAAGAAGGAAATGGAGGCATCACACTCCCAGACTTCAAACTCTACTACAAAGCCATAATCATCAAAACTGCATGGTATTGGAACAAGAACAGACATACAGACCAATGGAATCGAATAGAAAATCCAGAAATAAACCCAGAGATTTATGGTCAACTAATCTTTGACAAAGGAGCAAAGACTATGCATTGGAGCAAAGAAAGTTTGTTCAATAAATGGTGCTGGGAAAACTGGGTCGCTACATGCAAAAGAATGAAGCTTGACCACTACCTCACACCATACACAAAAATCAACTCAAAATGGATTAAAGAACTAGACATAAGACCTGAAACCATAAAATATATAGAAGGAAATATAGGCGAAACACTACGTGATTTGCACATCAAAGACATCTTTACAGACACATCACCCAAAGCAGTGATAGTGATGGCAAAGATCAACAGCTGGGACTACATCAAATTAAAGAGCTTCTGCACAGCAAAAGAGACAATAACAAAAACAAAGAGAAACCCCACCAACTGGGAGAACATTTTTGCACCCAACACTAATGATAAAGGACTGATCACAAAAATCTGCAAAGAGCTGATGAGACTCAACAACAACAAAGAAAATAATCCAGTTCAAAAATGGGCAGAAGAGCTAAAAAGAAACTTCTCTGAAGAGGAAATGCAAATGGCCAACAGGCATATGAAAAAATGTTCAACATCACTTGTCATCAGGGAAATGCAAATCAAAACTACCATGAGATACCATCTTACACCAGTGAGAATGTCACATATTAAAAAAACTAGCAACAACAAATGTTGGCGAGGGTGTGGAGAAAAAGGAACTCTTCTGCACTGTTGGTGGGAGTGCAAACTGGTCCAACCACTGTGGAGAGCTGTGTGGAGATTTCTGGACCTACTAAACATAGAGCTTCCATATGATCCAGCAATTCCACTCCTAGGTATTTACCCAAAGGACACAGAAACATCAATTCCAAAGAACACCTGCACCCCTATGTTTATAGCAGCACTGTTTACAATAGCTAAGCTTTGGAAACAACCCAAATGCCCTAAAATAGATGACTGGATCAAGAAGATGTGGTCCATATACACCATGGAATATTACTCAGCATTCAAAAAAGATAAACACATGCAATTTGCAGCAACATGGATGGCACTGGAAGGGATCATGCTCAGCGAAATAAGCCAAAATGAAAAAGAAAAATACCGGATGGTCTCACTCATAGCAGGAATCTAGAAAACTTAAATAAGGGACCAGGAAAACGAATAACTATAAGAAAGTGAAAATCAAAATCAACAAAAACTACGAACCAGACACACTTTTAGGGGGGCGGGGGTGGGAGGGGAGGGATTGGGGTCAGAATGGGGGGGCTGCAATTGTATGGGGAATATAAAAATAAAATTTATTATTAAAAAAAGAATTTAATTATTATTTGTCTTCTCAAGGACATATACAGTTGGCACTCATCTTTGTTGAATGGATTCATCTAATACCCTTCCACAAAGATGACATTTAATTTCTTAGTCAATAAATAAAGGATTGCAATGGTGTCTATGTAAACATAATATATTTAGTATAGTATAAGAAACTAAAACAGTTCTACATCCTGAAATGGAATTCCTGTGGTCACACTGGAAATGATAAAAGATACCTTGACTTTTTCAAAGGGAAAGAGCTGGAAAGACAGGCAACCAGCCAACCAAGAATAACACACACCTTACATTTGTACAGTACCTCAGTTTCCAACGTTCACACACATTCAGTCCTCAGCCACAACCTGGTGAAGCTGGCATTGTTATTCCTATTTTTCAGATTATAAAATGGAGGCTCAGTGCCATTCAAGGACGTGATGAGCTTTACACAGAGAGTGATGGCAGAGCTAGTTTTAAACCTGGTCTTGTTACTGTTCCCAGCTGTATTATGTTCATGTCTCATGTGCTTTGCACTAGTTATAATATTTCCTATAATATATAAAGATTTATGTTGTTTAAAAAAAACTCTTAGGAGGCGACATGGGTGGAGCTGGAGGGAATTATACTCAATGAAATAAGTCAGTAGGAAAAAGAAAAATATCGGATGGTTTCTCTTATAGCAGGAATATAAGGGAACCGAACAAAGGGTCAAAAAAAAAAAAGATGTAAAAATAAAAAAAAGAGAGACAAAGGGCCTCCCCGGTGGCGCAGGCGGTTGAGCGCAGCGCTGTGAAGCTGTCCACAGCCTCTGTAGCACGGGTTCGATCCTGGCCAGTCAGGGAGCTACCCACATGACATGGCAGACCTCTCCTGTCTCATCCACTGCTCCCTCAGCAGTGTATTTCATCAGTCTGCCTGTTCTGTTTCCCTCTCTGTTCCTGGTGAATCCTCTCACCCTCCCACACATCTGGCTTGTACCCCGGTTCTTATATGCATGAATAAATAAATCTTAAAAAAAATATTTAAAAAAAGAGACAAAATTTGCAGGCAAACTATAGATCTGAGGCATCCAGCAGTAGAAGGGGAGGGAGGGGCTCAAAGCAGGGTAGGGAGGAACACAAGGGAATATGGTGACTGCTCCATGGGTGAGGAGGCAGGAAAACTATGGGGACTACATCTGAGGGGAGAAATCAATAACTGTACAAAAATGAACTATGATGTAAGAAAATAAAAACAACAACAAAAAAACAAAACTCAAAGTGTGCCAAGTTTTAAAATGAGAATATTTCCTTATTAACTTTCTTGGAAAGAGTATGTTGATAAAAAATCACCTGGAGCCTTCAGCACCCAAAGCCCTGTGACCTTATCAACACAGGAGCTCAGAAAGCATCACAGTGCCTGCAGGACGGATCCACTCAATTACTCATTAAGAGGTGCTTTGGCCAAAGAGTTCCTCCTCCTTAAGTACAGAGTGAATCCTCTCTCCTGAGATCATACTAATTGCATCTTGTTGGAAAATCGAAACAACGCATGACATAAACCAAACAAACCAATGTGTAGCACCAACTTGATCTCTGAAAAACAATGTTTAAAATTACATTGTTTACATCTTGCCCTTGAATGTGAAAAAGACAGATTCCAAGCCTTCAGGGAAGTCTTGTGTTCTGTTTTCTCTAAAATAGTCAACATATATAACTCAAAAGCCAATGACAATAGCTTGCAAAATAAAGAAGACCTTTACAGAAGCCTCAGGCCATGGGCTGATTTATGCTCTTGAAAGAGATAAAAATAAAGAGCCATCAAGCTTTCATGAGTTGCTATAGAAACCTTTCTCCAGATGAGGCTGCTTCGAGATACTAGAATGAGAATGTCTTCCCAGGCCTTTCAGAATATGTCTAAAACCATAAAAATTGTTTCTTCATTATACTTTATATGCAAATGATTGCATTTTCCTACAATGTCAGCAGTGATAATGAGTCTTGTTTTACAGCCAAGCTTTTGTCTTTACCCTTTGTTATTTGAAAAGAGTGAAATATCTTTT
The DNA here is from genome assembly GCF_014898055.3 of Talpa occidentalis. NCBI lineage: Eukaryota > Metazoa > Chordata > Mammalia > Eulipotyphla > Talpidae > Talpa > Talpa occidentalis. The sequence continues at coordinate 60,767,330 of NW_023601543.1, read as the reverse complement.
GTGTATTGTAATTGTGGGAGATAAAATTTGTTTTCAGTTCACTTCAACGTGGTCTCCCATGAAAAAGAACACAAATCCAGAAATTATAGCCTTGTCTTTCTCAAGTTTATGTGTTATATTATTCATTAAAAAGAAAAAATACTATTCTATAAAACCAAACTGTCATTCACCTGCCGCAGATACCTTTGGGAATACATTGGAATCTGCATAAATAGATAAGCACCTACTTTTTAAAAAATACTATTTGTTTTTCTTTTTTTAAGTTCTTTTTCATTTTTTATTGTATTATCTTTGAGATAATGATGGTTTACAACATTGTGTATGATTTGGGGGTACAGGTTCACACCTCTTCAGCTACATGTTACAGCACGATGCCTGCCACCCAAACTCCCATAATTCTCTACCATAGCCCATTGGGCCTTCTTTCTCTTTGGTCCCCTCCTCCTGCCTCCCCTTTGTAGCTTCAAAAAAATACTGCTTTTAAGTACAAAAGATAATCCCCGGCTACCATGACGATTTCCTTGACTGTGATGGAGGATGAGAGCAGCCCTTCTGCGGATCACCAATATGATTTTTAGAATCATGAACATCTTTTAAGGTGGCATGTAAAGTTGGAGCGATACTATATCCCTTTCAGCCCACTCACTCCCTAGAGTGGAGCCTTGCCCAGAAGCTTTACTCTGTCTGCACCTGGAACCCAGTTGTGAATCCAAGACAGCGAGCCAAAGGGCAGTGCAGTGTGCAAGGACCAGAGTGTAAAGAAAATATTACCTAACTCAAGGACAAGCAGACTATTGCCATTCTGCAGAAAAAGCCACGTGCCAAACATGCCACTCCCTGGCTGTACAAGTTGGCCAAGGGTCTTCACCTTTCTGGACTGACCTCACTTTCCCATCTGTAACATGAGCTAATTATTTTTCTGATTGAACTTTTTTTATTTTCTTACATTGCTGTTCATTTTTGTACAATATTTGCTTTCTCTGCTCAGGTGTATCTCCCATAAATCTCCCACCACCACATCACCTGTGAACCATCACCACAGTCCCTGTGCTCTTCCCTCCCCTGTTTTGACCCCTCTGCCTGGCCCTCCCCTGCTGGATGCCTCAGATCTATAGTTACCTGCAAGTTTTGTCTTTTTTTTTTTTTTGACCCTTTGTTCAGTTTCCTTATATTCCTCCTATAAGTGAAACCATCTGATATATTTTATTTTTCCTCCTGACTTATTTCACTGAGCAGAATCCCTACAAAGAGCTTATATAACTCAACAAAACAAAGCAAGGGAAGATGAGCTGATTAATTAAGCCCCTTTTGTGATTAATCTAAATGAAATGGCATGATTTCACTATATAGCTGTTATCTTCATAACTGCTAAGCAACTAACCCAAAATTTTCCTGTGGGATATAAAATTTGGGTGATATCAATAGGTGTTACATGATTTTTGTGCCCACATTGGACAAGGAAATGCTGAATTAAACAAAACTGGTTTAGGATAGGTATCCTAAGGCCTCAAGTCTGGACTTACACTGAAATGCATCAAAAAATAAGAGGGATTAATAGGTGGGGAGAAGGATAGAAAGAGGGAGACAATGGAATAAAATAGATGTAACAACAATGTTAACTGTAGAATCTAGTTGGTAGATATGAGTGCTGACTGCATAATTCTTTGAAATTTTTCATACGAAAATTCTGTGAAAATATATTAAATTGGTTTCTATCAACTAGACTGTCAGAGTCTTTAATTAATGCACTGCATACCTCCATCAGGAAATGCTATATACGCTATTTACTTAATTTCTTAGTCTCTATTTTGGGAATCACTACCTAAAGTAACTTTGCCATTGAATTAAAGTGGCTACAACTGCTATTGGGTTTGTCATAGAACCCTCCATTCAAGAAAAAAATCCCTCCTCTCCTCCCCCCAACAAATCAAACATTCTCGAGAACATCATTTTGCTTAAGCTGCATGTTAGCTAGGATTTGATGTCCAAGATGGGGCTTGCTTCTATTTTTCTTTCTTTTTTTTTTTTTTTTTTGGTGGCACCCTCACCGGAGGCCGGGGAACCAACCGGCGCTGCAGAGGCTGCGGGCAGCCTCGCAGCCCAGTGCTCAACCTCTGCACCACCAGGAGAGGCCCTGATAGGGCTTGCTTCTAGAAGAGAATAAAGCCTAACAGGAGAGACACAACAGGGTGGGAAGAGAGATTATGATGTATTTGGAAGGGGAGCTTCCTGGGGAGGTTGGAAGTGCACTTGGTTCAGCCTAGTTATAGAAAACTGGAAAATGGTGAAATGAGAACAACAAAAACAAAGTGCTTTATCAAAAAAAAGGAATTAGAAATTTCCCTCTTTCTCCTTCTTGTGGGACATGCAATACAGCAAGATTGTCCAAGTGAAGTCGGCTCAAAGGTAATAGAGCAGTGTAGGGATCTGGATGGCCTGGGATCAAAGCCATAACTAGAGCCTCGGGGGAGGGCAATGGCTGCCATCTGTGAGGTGCCATAAATCAGCCAGAAGACAGCCAGATGAGTAAATGTGGGTAGCACAGAGTTAGGGGTCATATTGTCCCCTCCCCAAATTCTTACGCTCACGTCCTAGCCCGATTTCCTCAGAATGTAGCTTTACTTGGAGATAAGGTCTATACAGAGACAATCAAACTAAAATGAGTTCATTAGGGCAGGCCTTAGTCCAGTGTGACTAGTGTCCTTAGAGGAAAGGAAAATTTGGAGACAGACGCACAGAGAGAATGCCACACGAAGATAAAGCTCTAGATGTGGGTGATGCCTCTACAGGGCAAGGACTTGCAAAAATGACAACGAACCACCTGAAGCGAGGGGTGAGGCCTGGAAGAGACGACTCTCATACTCTCAGAAGGAACCCAAACTGCTGACATCTTGATCTTGTAATTCTGGCCTCCAGGAAACACAGTTCTGTTATTTTTCCCTACCCAGTTTGTGGTACTTTGTGAAGGCAACTTTGTCAAATTGGAAAATACATGTGGAAATTGTTATCATCCATGTTACAGTAACTTCACTGTTGAATGAACTTATTTGGGGACAACACGGTGATGAAAGTCTGAGTTGCCCAGGCTGGGCTGGCAGTTCTTAAGTTCTCAGGAGTGCTGGGGTGTTGGGTGGGAAGGGTGGGAGAATGAAAGGGCAGAGAGGGGGAAATTTGCGATAGGTACTATTTGAGGACCTGGGGAGTGGGGCACAAGCCCAAGTAGGCGTCTTATGTAAGCAGTTGGATGAGTCTCATGGTGACAGACCTTATGGACCTACATCTAGTCTTACAGCTGTGAGCAGCATAATAAAGGGGTGTGATTTCAGCATTTGACACAGAGCAGTAACTAATAATACACGTACACCAATGATCAAGGTAAGGAATGAGACCTACTGATATTTTCATTAAGAAGTTAGTTATTCCTTGGGGGCTTCCCTGGTGGCACAAGGGGTTAAGACGTAACCTATGAAGCTCTCCACAGCCACTACAGCACAAGTTCCATCCCCGGCCAAGGAGGTGACCCACATGGCGCAGCAGACCTCTCCTGACTCGCCCACTGCTCCCCTCAACAGTGTATTTCAGCCGATCTGCCTGTTCTGTTCCTCACTCTGTCTCTGGTGAATCCTCTCACCCCCCAAAACTCTGGCCTGTACCCTGGTTCTTGTATGTATAAATAAATAAATCTTTTAGAAAAAAGAAGTTAGTTATTCCAGGGGCCTCCCTAGTTGTGGAAGGGGTTAAGCACCGCACTGTGAAGCAATCCGCAGCCTCTGCAGCATGAGTTCGATCCCCAGCCAGCCAGGAAGCAACCCACATGGCGCAGCAGACCTCTCCTGTGTCACCCGCTACTACCCTCAGCAGTGTGTTTTGGTCAGTCTGCCTGTTCTGTTCCCCGCTCTGTCTCTGGTGAATCATCTCACCCCCAGAATCTCTGGCCTGTACCCCAGCTCTTGTATGCATAAATAAATAAATCTTTTTTAAAAACAAAAGCTAGTTATTCCATAGGTCTGAGGCATACAGTAGGGGTGAGTGAGAGAGAGGGGTCAAAACAGGGGAGGGAATAGCACAAGGTACTGTGGTGATAATGCACAGGTGAACTGGTGGTGGGAAAATTATGGAGACTTCACCTACGGGGAGAAATCAAATACTATCCCAAAATTAACAAAGATGTAAGAAAATAAAAAAAATATTAATTTAAAAAAGAAGTTAGTCATTGCCAAAATATAAAATTTCTATGCAGCTAAATTTCAATAGTATTTTTAGAATGTCGATGTTAATGCTCTCATTAAACTCGACTTGAAAATTAAATGATTGTCAATGCCATTCATGAATATATTTAACTCAGTGAAAAAAAAACTCTGGCTTCACTTGACTACTACCTCACACCATGCACAAAAACCAACTCAAAATGGCTTAAAGAACTAGACATAAGACCTGAAACCATAAAATACATAGAAGGAAATATAGGCGAAACACTACATGATATGCACCTCAAAGACATCTTTACAGACACATCACCCAAAGCAGTGATAGCGAAGGCAGAGATAAACAGCTGGGACTCCATCAAATTAAAGAGCTTCTGCACAGTAAAAGAAACAATAACCAAAACTAAGAGAAACCCCATTGACTGGGAGAACATTTTTGCATACAACACTAATGATAAAGGACTGATCACAAAAATCTATAAAGAGCTGATGAGACTCAACAAAAACAGAAAATAATCCGGTCCAAAAATGGGCAGAAGAGCTAAAAAGAAACTTCTCTGAAGAGGAAATGCAAATAGCCAACAGGCATATGAAAAAATGTTCAACATCACTTGTAATTAGGGAAATGCAAATCAAAACTACCATGACATACCATTTGACACCAGTGAGAATGGCGCATATTAAAAAAACTAGCAACAACAAATGTTGGCGAGGATGTGGAGAAAAAGGAACTCTCCTGCACTGTTGGTGGGAGTGCAAACTGGTCCAACCACTATGGAGAGCTGTGTGGAGATTTCTGGACCTACTAAACATAGAGCTTCCATATGATCCAGCAATTCCACTCCTAGGTATTTACCCAAAGGACACAGAAACATCAATTCCAAAGAACACCTGCACCCCTATGTTTATAGCAGCACTGTTTACAATAGCTAAGCTTTGGAAACAACCCAAATGCCCAAAAATAGATGACTGGATCAAGAAGATGTGGTACATATATACCATGGGATATTACTCAGCATTCAAAAAAGATAAACATGCAATTTGTAGCAACATGGATGCAGCTGGAAGGGATCATGCTCAGCGAAATAAGCCAGAAAGAAAAAGAAAAATACTGGATGGTCTCACTCATAGCAGGAATTTAGTAAACCTAAATAAGGGACCAGGAAAAAGACTACTTAATACAAAGTAAAAATCAAAATCAACAGGCAATTATAAACCAGAGACACACTATGGGGTAGGGGGGGAGGGAGAGGAAGGATTAGGGTCAAAATAAGGGGGGGTGCAATTGTGTGGGGAATATAACCAGAATGAAGATGCATACATTGTGCAAAAATGAAAAATGATGTACGAATCATATAAAATAAAATATTTAAAAAAATGGGCAGAAGTGCTAAAAAGGAACTTCTCCAAAGAGGAAATGCAAATGGCCAACAGGCATATGAAAAAATGTTCAACATCACTTGTAATCAGGGAAATGCAAATCAAAACTACAATGAGATGCCATCTTACACCAGTGAGAATGGCACATATTGAAATCCTAGTATTTTAAAAATTCAATGTATAGCAGATTTTACAACATGGTTATAGCTACTTTAAATTTATTTTCTCTTATTTTTTACTACAATTTTGATTTTGTGTTTACATCATTTTAAAATAGAAAGCAGCAGATGCAGGACCTTCCCCTACCACCAGCACCCCATCAACATTTACTAAAAAGTTCCCTCTAGCACCTTAAATCAGATTACCATTCTGTGACATAAAACTGGAACTCTGGGCAAAGCACAAAAGCACTTTCCTAAAGTGTGCTATGTCTTACTCTGGCCTCTGCCTTGTCCACCTGATAAACTAATCCCATCTCACAGAGGGTGCCAGGTCTTGGATGTTACATTACCTGGACTTGTCTATCAGTTACATATATTGAGTTTCTGGCAAGATCCCACCTCTATTTCTCATTTCAAGTAATAGTTTGAAAATGTAAAAGCCTTAGGGAGCAGGGGAGAGAAGGTAGTGTGACAGGGGAAGATATGGAATAACCTGGGCCAAGGGCTGTGGAGAACGGAAGATGCCATGCATTTAGTCCAAATTGTAAAACTCTGAACAGCCATTCCCAAACTGTAAGAGACTTGGCCCATGAATTAGCAGTTTGCAGCCTCTGTTGAAGCTCTATGTGGGCCTCATCTCATTAGCAGGGATGTGGCTTTGTTAGGGGGAAAAGGATGTCCTAAAGCTAATTCCATTAAAGACTTTATTTCCCTATTTTCTCCCTGAGTTGTACATTTTCCTTATTTCCTTTTCCCTTGTAAATAAACCTTTTATTAACCTTTTGTGTGTGTCTGTAGTGGAGTATTCATAAGTCCCTTGTAAGCACGCAGGTGAGGACCCACAGCCAGGAACCCGTTCAATATCGGGGCTGCTCTATAACAGCTTCAGCAGAAGGCACCATTTTCTTGGCTCCTCAGTGATTTGTCAGCTCCCTGCATGGATTCAAAGATGGCAACTCTTCCTCAAACCACCAAGGAAATATCTAGATTACAGTCTATTTACAATGGAGGGATAACTGACAAGCCTGATACCAATGAATAATTAAATCCTATCCATTTCCCAGGGTTTTTTTTTTTTTTTTTTTTGTTTCTTCTTCTGGCTAATAACTTGGGCACAGACATTTACCCAAGAGTTCAAATCAATAACCTGGACATTATCCTTGAATCGTCCTGGTCCCTCTTCCCATCTTCCCTAAATAGGCTACAAGATCCAGTGTGACCTGACTCCTGCCAATTTCTTTACCCTCTTACCCTTCTGATTCCTACCCCACATATTACACTCTAGCAATACAGACATTCCTCCCCCATGGCTCTTTCCATACCTCACTCTATGAGAGTGTTTGTAGGCCTTTGTTCTGCTGGAAAGATTTCACCTAATTCTATCTCATCTGCCTAAATACCGCCCAGGCTGCAGGCAATTTGCTCCCCTCCCCAACCAATCCCCAGGGTGTATTAGGAGTCCCAAATTAAGGTTCCCATAGCAATGAATACTTTAACCTTTTCAGATCACTTACAATAAGAATGAGGAGACTGTAGTGGGCCAGGAGAAGGCAAGCTAAGGCAGAGTTTTCATCTAAATCCATAAGAATCTTTTGGGAACTCCACAACTTAAAACTTTTCACTCAAATTACTTTTGGAAAGATGCTTTTCCTGTTATTTCATACCAACAGATTGCAGATAGGCTAAAACCTTCCATGCCTGGCCAAAACCCAGCTGGTGGTTTGATAAAAGACTTAACAGAAAGCCAAAATAAGCTGGCAATGTCTGCAAAGACAAGGCCTCAAATGGAACGCAGATGAAATTTCTTACATGTTTATTAGGTTCAATTCTTTTTAGGGAAAATTATACTTTCAGAAAAAGAAGATCATTCTAGATATTTTGTGTTAGTGAGAGGCCTTGGACTGAGTTGCCAGGGTTAGTATCAGAACAGGACTTGCCACACAAAAATTAGCACCAATGCAAAGAGAAAACCAAAATATCCATTGCTGTCTGGGAAAATTATTTCAGCAGTATCTATATTTCAGCTGGGATCCATTCATTTTAAGACATCTACTAGATCAAATAAAAAACAAATCCTGAAGTTTTTAGTCAGAATTTTAGTCTAGATGCCATGTTGAGTAGTGGGCCTGAACTCTTGCCAATACAATTGTCTTAATTCATACTTTATATTACATTGACTTCATATTAATTCAAAAAGGAAATTTTAGTATCTTTATAAAATATTAAACATCTCTCATATTCCGAGTCTGCCATTGGTTAGGTGATTACATTTATCCCCTTCTTTAATTCCCAATTTCCTAATCTGTAAAAGAGTGAAAATATCTACCACTGCCTAATTGAGTAGCTGTGAAAAGAAAATGAAGCAAAATACATGATACTCAGCACATTGCCTATTGCAATGTAAATACCTAACAAATATCTGTTCAGTTCATAAATGAGCCTGAAGAAGCATTTGGCTTTGAAATTAGAAGTCCATTCCAAACCCACTTTGTCTCTTTGACATTGTGGAATATTGGGCAAATAGTTGCTTAATTCCCCTTAATTCCAGTTTGCAAAACAGGACTGATACCTTCAAGGCAGAGTTGATTCAAAGGTTATACATGCAAAATTATTTGCATATATTGGGCCAGCTGTTGCTATCTGGTGATGCCAGACTGGGTTTAGGATTCATCATGCTTCTAGTCTCCTTTACTTTTATCTCCCTACAAATAATTATTGACAATTGAAGGCTCTTCACAGCATCTGTCATCATCCTTTTATCCAGTATAGATGATTTATCTATAGACCAAGTCTTACAATATTGGTAAAAACTCTTAAGTTTTATAGTTCCTCAAACTATGCATCACAGGAAGACTGTGTCTTAAATCTCCTTCATAATAAGACAAATAGGTAAATTGTATCATGGATTGGACAAATGCTCTGTGATAACAGAGAAGAGGTAAAGCAATTTTTGTTTTCTCTGTTGATAACAGAGCACACACTTGGAGCAATCTAAGCCAATTCTGCCTGATGAAAAAAAAAACTTAGCATCTCCACTACTACTACTACTACTACTACTACTACCACCACCACCACCACCACCACCACCACCACCACCATTGTCCAAGATGACACTATCTTTCCTTTGAACTATTGCAATGGGTGAGCAACTGTTTCTACTCTCACAATTAGAAAATTTCTAAGTTTCAATTTATAGAGCATAAAATATGTTCTATAAACAAAATCAAGTTCAACAAAATCAAGTTCATGTCACTTCTTTGTTATATTTTTTAATTGCGGTAACATTGGTTTACAAAACTGTATATGATTAAGAGGCACAGGATCACACCTCCTCAGATGCACCTCCTCCTCCACACCACAACCACTGCCAACATATCTGCCCTGCACCCATACCTTAACATAATAAAGCCCATATATGAAAAACTCACAGCCAACATCACACTCAATTGTGAAAGACTGAACATTTCCCCTCTAAGACCTGGTACAGACAAGGATGTTCATTTTACCACTCCTATTCGACATGGTTCTAGAAAGTCCTGGCTAGAGCAGTTAGGCAAGAGAAAAATATAAAAGGAATCCAAATCAGGAAAGAAATAAAATTGTCACTATGTGCAGATGACAAGATAATACAAAGAAAACCCTAGAGACTCCACTAAAAAACTAATTGAAATAATAATATAATAAAGTGGCAAGTTACAAAATCAATTTACAAAAATCGGTTGTGTTTCTAGAAGAGAAAGAAAACAATCCCATTCACAATTGCATCAAAGAGGATAAGACACTTTCTTGTCTTAAATCTTCCAGTGAGTGACTCTGCAATCAGGTGATTCCACCCCATTACTTAACTTCAGGGCCGCATATAACCTCATTCTTGCCCACATATCTTGCCTTACTACCCACTATTTATTCCACTCTAGCCATATTGATTTTCTTTCTGTTCCTTGAACAAGTCAAAGTTGTTCCCAACATAGGGCTTTGCACCAACCATTCCCCATCTACTTTATTTATTTATTTATTTTTTATAGAGGCATGTTTTTATTTATTTGTTTGTTTGTTTGTTTGTTTGTTTATACATGCACAGGGCACAGTCAGAAGTGTGGGAGGGTGAGAGAATTCACCAGAGCCAGAGCGGGGAGCAGAGCAGGCAGAAGGACCAAAGTACACTGCTGAGGGGAGCAGCAGGCGGCAGGGGAGGTCTGTGCGCCATGTGGGACCCTCCTCCGGTGGCCGGGGGAGCAGCCGGGGAGCAGCTGGGGATTGAACCGGTGCCGCAGAGGCTGCTGGCAGCTTCACAACCCAGCGCTCAACCTCTGCGCCACCGGGGAGGCCCTCCCCATCTACTTTAATGCTGTTCCCCATGATATTTACATGATCAGCATCTCAGATCTCAGCTTATACCTCATCCCTAGAGAAAAGGAATTCCTTGACTTTGCTCCACCACCCCATCTCTTTTATTTTTCACGGACTGCTTGCCACGGGAAATCCTGAACAACACAGGATTGTACTGTGTGTGTCCACTTAAACATTGATTTTTTCCTGAGGTTTCCATATTTGCAGATTCAACCAATTGCTGATGTCAGTTGGTTGAATGCCTGAATGCAGGATTCTGATATATGGATGGCCGACTATAAGTTAAACTGAATTTTACACTGTCCAAGTGTCAGTGTTCATAACCTCTGAACTGTTCAAGGGTCAATTATATTATGTATGTATGTATGTGTGTGCATGTGTGTGTGCATGTATGTGAATGTATGTATGTGTGTGTGTTTGAGTCATTGGTTATTTGTTCTGTGCCTCTCCTCACTGTGAGGGCAGAGATCTTACTTGTTTCCTATTTTATCCTTAGCACAAGGGGGATTATCTGGCGTGCAGACATTCTCAGTAAATACTTATTGGTGGCATGAAAGAACTCAGACAAGTCAGTTAGTTTAACTTTGAAGGATGAAAAGGGGCTCATTTTGCAAAGAACTTACTCTAGTGGATTCACCAAAATGCATTTCTACTCAAAATCTGACATATCACAAAGCTCATTTTAATGTTAATGTGACTGCATGGCCACAACTGCCCTTGAAATTTATCAACTGCAGATTTTCTATTCCAAATATATTTTTAATTGTAAACTTAATACAATTTTTTTTGTCAAGGGATAAAATACCTATGTAGAAATGGAATATTCCACCAGGAGAAGGATCAAACAAGGTCCTCAAATTTTAATAGTATAATCACAGCTCCAGACTTTTCTGCCTCACATATAAAAATCTTTAGTCAATAGCAGCATCTGGACATTGGTCAGAAAGTTAAACTGCTTCCTCTGCTGAAGGTCACTGGAGCATATGGTATTTTAAAGAGTTATTTTGAGGGCTTTGTTAATTATTAATTCCAGGGCATTTATATTCTATGCCCACACCATTAGATTGTAGAACAAAAAGATAATTGTTCTATATTGTACTAGCTATTAACAGAAATTTCTTATTTATTGCGTATTTTATTATCATTCTCTAGCTGAAATGTCGTGTGTGTGTGTGTGTGTGTGTGTGTGCATGTGTGTTTAAGTACCTTAAACAAACATTCTATGCCCTAGTTTTGGACATAGCCCAAAACTGTTATATCACTCAATAATCCAAGTCAAAGGGTGAAGCCACCTGTAATGAGAGAGGTGAATTCCATCTTGTTGAAGAGAGATATGACCCAGATCTGGGGATCCCGTGACCCTTGATAAATTTCTCCTAGCCAAAGGAGCAAATGGAACTGAAAATGGCAATGTCAACACTAATGCCCACAGTTGCAAAATTATGTTTACAAGTCTTTAGAAGGAAAATTGCACATCTGAAAAATTATGCCATGATGTTATGTTCTTCGGTGCCCTGTGTCCCGGGATTTCTATTTGAGATACCACAAATCTTTATTTTAGGGGTCCCTGTACTCTGTATTTATTTTGGGGGGTCTCCATGTACATTCTTGATTTTATGTTCTATTATGTCCACCTGTATCCCATAGTTTGCTGAATCCTCTTGTCTCTCATTATTGACCCAAATAAAAACATGAATAAATAAATATTTATTTTGCCATTTGTGGACCTAGCTGAAAATACACAGAGATTTGGGAGTCATCTTAGTAAAGGTCTGTTTTGAAACCACTGTGGAGGTTTATTAAAGTAGTAGAAACATAATACAACCTCTTCACTGAATAATACCACAAGGAAAACATGTTCAAGGAAGTATACTTAGAGGATTAGATCATTTTAATTGCAGTATCAGAATCATCCTGTGGCTACTGACCATACACCTGGGTGTGAAATCTATACACTGAAAGTGGTTGAGAGGCTCACAGGCGACTACATGCATTGGAAGGGTGTAATGGTTCTTAAAGACAAAGCATTTAAACATCTTGGCTAAAATGTCTCTAGTTTTAGTTATCTGTTCAGAAACTTCTTCAAAAAGGAAGCCTGAATTCCACCCTGTATTCTCACCACAAGTCAAGAAAAAAAATGAAATAATAATCTTTCCACAAAATATAATTGAATAATAGACACAGAAGAAATGTTCAATCCTGCTAGTAACTAAACATTAAAAGCAACCATTTTCAACCTCAAGCTGAGAAACTAAGAAATACCATTTTCACTGTTAATTTGAGAAAGATTAAATAACAATGATATTAAATGCTGCTGGTGATGAAACAGTCAGCTGGAATAGTATTTGGTAAAACACTTGAGAAAAGCAATTTGAGTATCTATCAAAAACTTTAAACTGTCCGTATCTTTAACTATTACTTTATATTAAATACTAAGAAGATAATACCAACTTCTGGAAATAGTTGTTACTTCTAAAAATCTTTAGTGCAATGTTATTTGCAAAACAATATGTATACATAATGCCCAATAATCAGGTATTAATAGTTCATATTAGTTAGTTCATAGTTCACTAATAAACTGCTATGCCTACTTGATACTAAATTATGTTCATAGATACTAATAACATAGATAATGCATATTTTAATAGCAGGTGAAAAGATAAAATTGTGTCTGTAATGTGACTATAAGTATAACTATATGTGGCACACATGCACACACACACACACACACAAACACACACTCACTCACGCAGAGAAAATTGATGCATGAAAAAATCCTGGGAGGAAAACACACCCAAATGTTAACAGTGGTTGCCTTTTGAGGTAAGACTTAAAAATTAACTCAAAAATAATCTATCCAGAATTAGGAAAAGTATTTAGTCATGATATTATGTAAGTAGTTTCATTTACAAGACGATTTCCAGGACTCATTGCATGAATTACTGACTTTTGTTAGAGATTTACACATTTTAGAGACTTAAAATTAAGCACTGAGAATCACATAACTGCAAAACTTCCCTGTAAATCCATCCATTTTCCTTTACTTCATCACTAACCCTTCCTATTTCAGAAATTATAACAAGTAAATTGATAGAAGTGTCTTCCTGAAGGTCAAATTTATATCAAATCAAATAAAAATAAATGCAACTATTTGATGTTTTATGAAATTTGCTTCAGTTACCACCTAATGATCAGAATGGGAAAAGGAGAGAAGAATGTAGATTATTTTTCAAGGCTCAGTAGCTATTTCCCTCAATTGCTTTTTCTTTGAACACTACTAATACATCTTTATTAGATTATCCTGCAAAGTTTGGAACCTAATAACATCGTTCATTTGTGTTTTCTAAACTGATGAACATAATGTAATTATTGCTCAACAATTAAGAGACAGAATTTGGCATCACTACCTATAATTCCAAGCTCACTGGCCAGCTAAAATACCCAACGTGTACAGAAAAACTGTGACTAAGAAAAATACTTATTACATGCTAAAATAATATTGGGTTGTTGGAAAATTCATAATGTATTTTTTCTGTTTTTCAAGCAAAAATGAGTCATGACTTCTCCAACAACTCAATATATTTAAACATGATATATAAATATGCCCATTTTATATGTGGCATATACTTAAATATACATGTAAGCATTTTCTTTGGTCAAGGTTTTCATGAGCTGTTGAGATGTTTTGTCCAAAGAATCTCGAGCTTCCCTGGTGGCACAAGGGGTTAAGCACAGCACTGTGAAGTTATCTGCAACATCTGTAACACGAGTTCGATCCCCTGTTGGCCAGGGAGCTACCCACATGGCACAGCAGACCACTCCTGTCTCCCCCGCTGCTCCCTTCAGCGGTGTATTTTCAGTCAGTCTGCCTGTTCTGCTCCCCACTCTGTCTCTGGTGAATCCTCTCACCCCCTGCACCTCTGGCCTGTACCCCAGTTCTTGTATGCATAAATACATAAATCTTTTAAAAAAATGATTCTTTTCTAGCCCCAACCATCTGGGAAAAGCATGTGGGAAAAGTGGGCATTCCAGTTGGTCAGGCATCTCTGCCCATATGCCCTTACTACAACCAGAAGTCCCTCCGGTCTCCTTCCAGTCTACCTGACTAATACGGTCAACTTCTCCTCTTTCTAGAAGGCAACACAAAATAATGACTTTCTAGGGTGTACCCACAATATGGGATAGCCAGAAACCACTACAGATCACATTTTAAAATGTGAAGAATGTGATTCTCCAAAGGTTAAGCATAGACTTACCATACAACCCAGCAGTTCCACTCTTAGATACAAACTCAAGAGACATAAAAACATGCTCACACAAAAACTTGTTCACAAATGTTCATAACTGCATTATTCATGATAGCCCAAAAGTGGAAACAAACCAAATGTCCAACTAATGAACAGATAAGCAAAATGTGGTATATTCATACAACGGAATATTGTAGGTCTATAAAAAGGAATGAAGAACTGATGTGCCCTATAACATGGCCAACCCTGAAAACATTATGCTGAGTGAAAGAAGCCAGGGACAAAAGGTCACAACTCTGAATATGTTAAAGCTTTAATGAATTATATGCTTTAAATGAGTGAATTGTATGCTATATGAATTATCTCAATAAAGTTGTTATTCAAAACTTTAAGAAGATGAAACTCAACAAGATTTATCAGTTTTTAAAATTTATTCTTATTGATGTAACATTGGTTTATAACATTATATGTTTCAGGTGTACAGCATTGTAATTCTACTTTTGTAAACACTACATCATAATCACCACCAACAGCCTAGTTTCATGAAAACCTGTCCTCCAACCTCCTTTCCCTCTGATAACACCAATCTGTTTTCTGTATATAAGTTTATTTTCGTCTTTGTTTTGCCTTGTTTCTTTATCTCCCACAATTCAGTGAAATCATATGGTATTTGTCTCCATCACCATATCACTTAGCATAAGTTCTAGGTTCATCCATGTTGTTGCAAAAGGCAAGATTTCACCTTTTTATAGCCGGGTAATATTCCACTGTTTATATATGACACAACCTTATCCCTTCAGCCATCAGTGAGTTAGGTCATTTCCATATCCCAGCTATTGAAAATAATTCTGCAATGAACACAGGGGTACACATATCCTTTTATGTTAGCGTTTTGTGTTCCCTGGATCATTACCCTTTTGATTGTTATTTCTAGGTTTAAATGAAATATGTTGTACAAGTGCTGTCAATGCTGTACATATTCCCTGTTGATTTTCTCTTGAACCTATGACTGACTCTGCAGAGGGCTTGTTTCTGGCTGCAGGTACAACTTAGCCTATTAAGTGCCCCCACTCCATGACACCTCGGTGGGGATAACTGAGGCGTTATCCTACACTGTCTGTGTGAGAATTAAGATCCCGTCACCCACAATGACTTCCCTGCATCCTCTTTTGCTAGGCTCGCCTTCCAAGTAAACACACATCTGGTCTCAGGGACTAAGATATTTCTTACTTTTCCCTTCTCAACTAATACTTGTATCTTGCCCTACTAGAAAGATCTAAAATGACCATTGGTAAAGTCATTAAAAGAAAATTTCTGTGGTTATATAGTTGGCCAACACACACACAGAGATTTAGAATTGGTGTTCTTGTTGACTTGTGTCTACAAATAATGAGTTTCCCTAAATCTCAGGGATAGCTGCAGCCCAACTTTATATACTAGGCTGCATGGGAAATGCAGTGGTCTTTGGAACAGGGGCCTCTGGAGCCACTGTCCCCTTTTGGGGCTCAGACCAGAGGATTCTGGGGCCTTGGCCTACAGGTGTAGAAGGAGCAGTGCGCAGTACAGCGCTATAGAGGAGGTGACTGCAGCTTCTCCAGTCTACGGGCACAGCGTCCAGGACTTTAGGGGAGCAGAACAAGGACACTGGGGCTGGCAGAAACTAGCACATGGAAGGTTCCCCAGTAAGCCAAGAGTTGGAAAGTATGGAACCCTCTTGCCCTCTGGGGTTCAGCTTGAAAGATGGCCTTGTTAGAAGAATGGAAAAACTGATATTATGGAAGTCCTTCCATATAAATATCAAAAGCATAAAATTGAGAAACTTGGCTGGGACTCCTACACATGAAATTTTTGCTGAAAAGCTTGGTAAGAACAGTCATGTGTCTTCTGACAATAATAAACTGCATGTAATAGCAAAAAATACCAACTCGGAAACAAAACCTCATGATAAACATAATAGTACACGACTGTCTCATTTTCAGCATTATATTTTCTAATGTATGGTATTGTCCGAGTTTATCTTATAAAAGACTCCCCTTGAGACCAAATGCATTTCAGAATTTCCAATTTTTCAGATTTTGAAGCACCAAAATGGTACGTGGGCATGAGCGAGCACCCTGAAATCACGGCATTATCACGTCTGCAGTAGAACATATCACTAGTAGCGAACCAGATGCATCAGTTCCAGTCAGGTTTTGCAGAAAATATTTTCAACTTTCAGAGCTCCAAGCACTTGGGAGATGCAGATAAGGCCTTGCGGCCTATTTTGCGATTGATCAGAGTAAGTGCTGAGGACATGGATGTTGAAAACAGAACAAGAATATTCAGGAAAATGACAACACCTTCTTCATTAGATATATGATTTTCCTAGCCAAGCAGGTGGTTTAATAGTCATTAACCCATCATAATAATTATAGTAACTCAGAAAACAGGGCAACACATAAACGTGCTGATGTGATTTATAACCAACAGTTCTAAGTTTGTCCTCAAAGAAAGATTTAATAGGCCAATCAGAATTGGCTAGGAATCTACTAGTTGCAGGCATTGTGCTAGGAGGTGAGGCTCACAGAGGGCCTGCCCTCCTGGAGCTTATGGTAGGGAGGCCAGAGAAGGTATATAACAAAGGGTCACAGGAAGGTAGAACTGGCGGAAGGTGTAGTGCAGTTTGCACCATCTGTCAGATTAAGAAGCCCCCAAACAAAAACATTGATTCAAAAGAGCACCTGTACCCCCATGTTTATTGCAGCACTATTTATAATAGGTAAAACCTGGAAGCAACCCAAATGCCCAAAAATAGATGACCGGATCAGGAAGATGTGGTATATATACACCATGGAATATTATTCAGCAATCAAAAAAGATAATCTCATGCCATTTGCAGCAACATGGATGGAGATAGAAGGAATTATGCTCAGTGGAATAAGCCAGAAGGACTGCACAGCAAAAGAGACAATAACAAAAACAAAGAGAAACCCCACCAACTGGGAGAACATTTTTGCACACAACACTACTGATAAAGGACTGATCACAAAAGTCTACAAAGAGCTGATGAGACTCAACAAAAACAAAGAAAATAATCCGGTCCAAAAATGGGCAGAAGAGCTGAAAAGAAACTTCTCTGAAGAGGAAATGCAAATGGCCAACAGGCATATGAAAAAATGTTCAGCATCACTTGTAATCAGGGAAATGTAAATCAAAACTACAATGAAATACCATCTGACACCAGTGAGAATGGCACATAGTAAAAAAACTAGCAACAACAAATGTTGGCGAGGTTGTGGAGAAAAAGGAACTCTCCTGCACTGTTGGTGGGAGTGCAAACTGGTCCAACCACTATGGAGAGCTGTGTGGAGATTTCTGGACCTACTAAACATAGAGCTTCCATATGATCCAGCAATTCCACTCCTAGGTATTTACCCAAAGGACACAGAAACATCAATTCCAAAGAGCACCTGCAGTCTTATGTTTATAGCAGCACTGTTTACAATAGCTAAGCTTTGGAAACAACCCCAATGCCCAAAAACAGATGACTGGATCAAGAAGATGTGGTACATATACACCATGGAATATTACTCAGCATTCAAAAAAGATAAACACATGCAATTTGCAGCAACATGGATGCAGCTGGAAGGGATCATGCTCAGCAAAATAAGCCAGAAAGAAAAAGAAAAATACTGGATGGTCTCACTCATAGCAGGAATCTAGAAAACTTAAATAAGGGACCAGGAAAAAGAATAGCTAAAAGAAAGAAAATATCAAAATCAACAAATAACTATGAACAAGAAACACTCTATGGGGGGTGGAGGGCAGGAAAAGGAGGGTTTGGGGTAAAAAATAAGGGGGTTGTAATTGTATGGGGAATATAAAAATAAAATTTAAATTAAAAAAATAAAATAAAAAACAATACTATACACAACAGTGAAGTTATGAAAACAAGAAAAAAAGAAAAAAGAAATAAGCCAGAAGGAAAAGGAAAAATATTGGATGGTTTCACTTATAGCAGGAATATAGGGGAACCCAGTAAGACATCAGTGTAAAAAAATAATAGTACAAAACACAAAAAGCAAAAACAGACAATTATAAATCAGAGACATCCTGCAGGGGAGGAGGCGGGAAAGGGATCAGAGGGAGGGAAGGAGGAGCACAGGGGACTGAGGTGATGGCACACAGGTGAATTAGTGAATTACGGGTGCATGGGGACTACACCTGAGGGGATGGGGGGAGCAAATATTGTTTAAAAATGAACAATGATGTAAAAAATAAAAAATAAAATAAAAAAAATAATTCTGCAAGAAATAACAGGTGCTGGCTAAGGTGTGAAGAAAAAGGAGCTTTTGAACACTGTTGGTGGGATTGTTAATTGGTGCAGCAACTAAGGAAAACAATATGGAGGTTCCTCAAAATATTAAAAACAGAACTACCACAGATTCCAGCAATTCCACTTCCACGTATTTAATGAAGAAACTAACTCAAAAAGATACCTACACCCCCATGTTCATTGCAGCGTTATTTACAATAGTCAAGATATGGAAACAACCTAAGTGTCCATCAATGGATGAATAAAGAAAATTATACATACTTACATATATACTACAATGGATACATATACCTACTCACAGTGGAATATTATTCAGCCATGAAAATGAAGGCAATCTTGCTATTTATGACAATAAAGATGAAACTTATTATGCTAAGCAAAATAATTCAGACAGAGAAAGAAAAATACCACATGATGTCACATAAAATGGAAAAGAAAACAAAACAAAGCATAAAAGCTGTAAGCACAAATACAGAGTACATTGGTGGTTGCCAGAGGCAGGGGGATGGGTAAAACAGGTGAAGGTAGTCAAAAGATACAAACTGCCAGGTATAAAGTAAATAAGGCCTGGAATCTCCAATATGGTGATAAAATGAATAACACCACATTGCATATTTGAATGTTGCTAAGTTCTCATTACAAGAAAACTATTTGCAACTTGATATGGTGACAGATGTTAGCTAGACATAATGTGGGGATCATTTCACAGTATATATCTGTATTGAATCATTATGCTCTACACCTGAAACTAATATAAGGTTATATGTCAGTTTATTTCAGTAAAACTTGTGTTCTTTCTTTTAGGGAATCCAAAAATCAAATAGAGTGAAATAAATTCTGAAAGATGATCAAGAGTTGCCCAAGTACTATGTAGGAGGGAGGAGAGCTAGGAGTGATCTCACGTGAAGAACAGGAAGTATAAACACCAGTGATGGTGGCAGATTATTCAAGGACTTGAAAGTGGGGAGGCAGTCTCAGAGAAGAGAGTGGCAGGAGATGAAGCTTGGAGGTCAGCCATGTTCAGGTCTGCAGTGTGTCTGCGCCACAATCATTGTTTCAGACTTTATCCTGGGGCTACTGGGAAACCACTGAAGGGTTTGAAGTAGAGGAGTAACTTCATGAGATTTATACTTTAGAAAGATTGCCCTGCCAGGAGAAAAATCTGGAAGGCTACGTGACAGGCTTTTCACATGCGTCACCCCAGAAGTTTAGGATGGGGTGATGGTAGACAAGTAATTAGCTTTGCCTTTGAATAACACATTTCCCTCATTTCTGACAATAAGCGGGTTTTTTTTTTTTTTGCAGCTTAAGATATCAAATTTGAATTTTTCCCCATTAAAATCAAATGATTATTCCCTTAAAAATAAGACTAAACTGGATGGATGAACTTTGAAGACATTATGCTGAGTGAAATAAACCAGACACAGAAAGAACACTATGGCATGATTCAACTCATAGAAAGCTTCTAGAATAGTCACATTCATAGAGGCAGAAAATAAAATATAGGTAGCCAGGGGCTGGCTGGGAAGAGAGTGAGGAAGGAGGAACTGAAATTGAATGGGTACAGAGTTTCAGTTTTGGATGATGAAAAACTCTGAAGGTGGATGGTGGTGGACAGTGGTGGTGGTTGCACAACAATGTGGATGTACTACATGCTACCAGACTATACATTTTAAATGGTTCAAATGGTAAATTTTATATATATTTTCTTACAATAAAAATTTTTAAAAATGGGCTGGAGAAGGTCTGGAATGGGTGACAGGAGGTCAACGAGCAGATCCTGGGATGAGTGGTTCACGTGTGGAATCCCATGCCTGAGAGAAATTTTGAAACTGAAAATATAAGGCTATAGGAAAAATAAAAGAAGGGACGTAAAGCAGCTAGGGTCCCAAAGCAGACCCTGAAACAAGGAGCAGTGTTCCACTGGTTTATGAAGGACGTAATCTCAAGAAACCCTGCTAGGGCTCTGGGGAGAGAGATAAAGAAGGGAAGGGAAACAAAAAAAGCAAGGGCCTCCCTGGTGACGCAAGGGGTTAAGAGGGAACCTATGAAGCGATCCACAGCCACTGCAGCATGAATTTGATTCCCAGGCCGGCCAGGGAGCTACCCAGATGGCGCAGCAGACAGCAGACCTCTCCTGCCTCACCCACTGCTCCCCTCAGCAGTGTATTTCAGTAGATCTGCCTGTTCTGTTTCCCACTCTGTCTCTGGTGAATCCTCTCACCCCACCCCCACCCCCGCACCTCTGGCCTGTGCCCCAGTTCTTGTATGCAAAAATAAATAAATCTTAAAAAAAAAAAAAAAGCATAGTATCAAGTAGGCTGCCATCGGGAGCAGCTGGGACTTGATCCCTCTGGGGATGTCTGGGAGACCCTGTGAACCAACCTCACTGATTCCATCCAAGAGGTGAGGAATCTGAGTTAATTTTCATGTCAGTCTTTGGCGACAGCTCCGCCTGGCTCTGTCCTGGGTGTCACCCAAGAGGGGTTCCTGTAGTCAGAGGAAGTCCTCAGGCAAAGACTTGCTGCAGTCACAAGCCAAAAGTCCCTATGTATGGAAGTGGGTACCTAGGGGAGATGGTAGGACCCCTTCAGCATTTGCTACAAATGTCAAAGATCTTAGCTGGAAAGCAGGTCTGAAGGTGGTTCTATTTCCTGAAACAGGGACTACTGGAGGTGAGAAAAGTAAGAGAACTGGGAAAGGAGCCTGAAGGAGTAACTAGAGAAATAGCGGGTAAGCAGGAAACTGTAGGTTCGTGGGCATGGCATGAAGGAGTCACGCTTGAAAATGCCCAGTTAATGCCCACCACAGGGAACTAGAAAATCTTTTCTTAGATCTTGAGAGCTATTTTCAAAAAGTGGTATTAGTTAAATAATAGTCTCTAGGTGCAAACACCCTTATACCACCCAGTGTACCTCAAAGATGCAGGAAGCAATATTCAACTAGAGAAACAAAAGGGTGAGAGAAACATAAGCTCTCAACCCATGTATCCATTTTTCATCTCTTTCTGGCTTTCTGCTTAACGGAAGTTATACAAATGAATACACTGCCCAGACCATCTTATAAGAACGATATATTTGTTGAGGAAAAAAACTAAAACTGCCCTACTATGTGTGCAAGTACTATACGTAAACAAGATTCTTTAGAAATATCAGGCAGATATTGTTGTTACTATGTTTTGCGTATATATTTTGCTTGTTCTGCGCACATAGTTGCAAAACCTCTCACGTTATGAATTACTTACAGACATCAATTTTCATAGTCATTGAGATACTCATCCATTGTATTTGAAAAATATTGAAAAATGATGCAAGGAATTTATATATAGAAAACATGATTTGGAGACTGGCTTAAATTCTATGTGCTAAGATTAAAAAAATATTTTCTAAGAAAGAGTATCCAAACAGCTTAACACACACAAAGAGTTAAAATTCACCAATGTTTTCAGTTTTAAATATTGACTTTAAATTTATGTCTAAAAGGGTCAGGAAAAAGACGAGATTAGCAGGTAGACCATAGATCCTAGACATTCTGCAGGACATTCTGCATGGGGAGGAAAAGGGGTCAAAACAGGGGAGGGAGGAGCACAAGAGACTATGATGACAGTTCATGGGTGAATTGGTGGTGGGAAAATTATGTGGACTATATCTGAGGGGAGAAATCAAATATTGTATAAAAATGAACAACGATATACGAAAATAAAATAATTATAAATAAATAAATTTATGTCCAAAGAATCTTTAAACCTACAAACTCCTTTTTTTTTTTTTATAGAGGCATGTTTATTTATTTATTTATTTATTTATTTGTTTATTTGTTTGTTTGCTTGTTCGTTTATACATGCACTGGGTACAGTCAGAAGCGCGGGAGGGTGAGAGAATTCACCAGAGCCAGAGCGGGGAGCAGAGCAGGCAGAAGGACCGAAGTACACTGCTGAGGGGAGCAGCGGGCGGCGGGAGAGGTCTGCGCGCCATGTGGGACCCTCCTCAGGTGGCGGGGAGCAGCCGGGGATCGAGCCGGCGCCACAGAGGCCGCGGGCAGCTTCGCAACCCAGCGCTCAACGGCTGCGCCACCGGGGAGGCCCCCTACAAACTCCTTTCAAAGAACTTCATCTATAGGGAAGGGAAGCTAGATTGAAAAGGTATGCGTTTACTGAAATATAGAAGAACATAATAGAAAAAAAAATTCATTTTCATCAAGTTCTCACACTTTTGTATGTGCAAACTGAAACCAGAAATAAAGCAAGCATAAAACCCCAAATGAGGCTTCTGCACACAAAATATCTTTGCTTCCCCTACCTGACAGTCCTCTCAACCTCTTTGTATTCTGTTCCATTTCTCAGACCTCCATCTACTGGAAGCTCAGTATTGTGGACTGGCAGACTGATTTATCCACAGAAAACTCACTTTCCCCTTGGACACATGAAATCATAAAGAAAAGAACAAGAAGAGAAAAGCAGACCACAGGCAGTGTATTCGGATGATCTGCCTTTTATCAACCATGTGATTTCCTTTCAGACACTGACTGTTCTTGTATGCAGCCCAATTTCTGATAACATAAAAACCATGTATGATATCCTACTTACCCCTTATAAGACCAGAAACATCACACTGCCTATGAGTAAGACTAAAAACAACTTGCAGAGGACACAGCATTTGGAAAACAAAACCAAAGCCATCCTAGTATCCATTCTGATTTGGTCTAAAGGTGAGCCCTTTAAAGGTACACAGAGGCTTCTTTCATTGAAAAGGTACTATTTTTTTGTGCATGAGCCAACAAAAAACAGGCCCAGGAAATGTAATTTCACATCATTTCTTGTGTGTGTGCATGTACTAATCTGGAACTATTTCCTGATTGTTCATTCCTAGTACCTAGCATACAGAAAGCATGAGAACTCTAGGGACCTACAATGATGTGAGAAAAAAAAATTAATAAAAAATTTAAAGAAAGAAGACATTCACTCAATATTTTCTAAATGAAAGACTAGCAACAACCAGACAAGGGTAGATTGACATGTTGCCAGTCAAGATTTGGGGTAGATAGCAAATATAATAGCAGGATCACAGGATTAAAAAGTAGCCCACAATTTCCTGTTCATAGACAATTCCAAAAGTAATGTGCATTGTCTTTTTCAATCTGAGAACAGAATCCTCAAAGTGTTAATATCTTCATAAAATGAAGTATTATGAAATCTAGCTCTATAACATTTGGTCAGGAGGGCATGGGAAGGACAAGATATTTCTCTC